>NC_030858.1:15333409-15427253 GCF_000208745.1 Theobroma cacao | reverse complement strand
AAGTGGAAAAATTACAATTTTACCCCTAGATAGTGAAAATTCCGATTTGACTCCGAATTGATTCTCGAACTCCTAATTACCATTTTGAGTCATCCCTGAACTGTGAAACTCTTAATTTCACCTTAAAATTCCTATTTGAACTAGTTTGAGGCTTAATCGACTTAATGATACCATTAGGAGCAATATCGTCTTTTAACGATTTTTCGAACTTTCTAAATATACAAACATTCTATCGAGCATGTGAATGACATTATAATTATTTTACAAAGCAGGGTTTGACAGACCATGTAGTGAAAGGTGATATTAAGATTGAATTTGTGAATACTTTGCATTAATTTGTAGATATTTTTACCACACCTCTAAACGAAGATAGATTCTGTGAAATTAGAAGGAATTTAGGAATGATTAGTATGCAGGAGTTGTGAGAAAATTTTGGCTCATGCACATAAAACAGAATGCATTTAGTCGACTAAGGTGAATCTTAGTAAACTAAGAGTGTTCTGTTAGCATTAAATAGTAAGACTCAGTCAATAAAATAAAAAAGGAATAAATAATGAAAAGAATGTGTTTACCGAGTAATAAAGAAAGGAGAAAAACTGCCTAAGTGAATAACCAAAATTTAGAGAGAATTTTTGAAATTTTAAGCAAATGAAATGAGGCAATATTTAAGGGGGAGGCAAACAATTTTCTAAGAGGAAATAAAACTACTAACAATTTTTCTCTCCCCTGAAAATAGATCATTTGAAAACTGAAACCCATTTCCTCTACATTTTCTCCTCTGAAACTGACTCTCATATAACTGAATCCCTTGCCACTTTGAACCTCAATGCCCCTATTAGAAATCTCTCAAATCGAAATGGCAAAAACCTCTTAGAGCAAAGAAATTATTGAAAAGAATGAAGGAAAAAAGCCACTAGAAGAAGGGTCAGAAGCAAAAATGCAGAAGAAGAAACAAAAAATTGGGTCTACTTCAATGGCTAAGAAATCTGGGAAATCACAAAAAGAAAAGAAGCAAAAATCAGAGAAGAAGGACAAAGATACAAAAGGTACTACCTCTTCTTCTAAATTTAGAAATAAAATACATGAAGAAAGGTTTAGGAAAATAGAGAATGCTCCTATCACTTGCGGGAAATACATTGACTGGAAAAGTTTTAGTGAAAATCCAAAAATTCATACTAGCCTATCATATTATTTTGATGAATTGAAACTGAAGAAGTATAACACATATAAGAATAGATCCTACAGTGCCAGCTTGGTGAAAGAATTTTATGCTAGTATAGCATTAGGAGAGGAAGAACTAGATGATTCTGATGACTAAATTGAAAATGGACTAGATGTATTTTTGAATGGTAAAGAATTTGTGGTTACTGCTAATGATCTTGGTAATTTGCTGAAAGTTGAATGTGAGGAGGGAAAGTTCGAATTCCTAAAGAAATACGACCCATCTTCTTTGTGGGAAATCATTACTGGGAGAAAGGAGAAGTACTCATCAAAGAGCAATGCAGGTTTGATAACTAGTCCCCAAATAACAATTTTCCACTACTTTGTTGCAGCAAATATCCGTTGTAGATGGGGAAGTTTAAGCTACATCAGCCTTCATGATCTTTGGCTAATGGAACATGTTTTTAATGGGGTTGCTCTGAACCTAGGTAGATTCATGATTGAAAAGATGAAAGGAGCATGCAAGCTTGAGAAAATTAATTTACTTTACGAAAATGTTATCACATCCTTAATGCAGAAAAAGGGAGTCTGGGCCAAAAGATATGAACTTGACATGGTAAAGACTAGAGACCAAGCCATTTACTTTGGTAGTTTGTCCAAAATGGGGTACAAACTTGATGGAGAAAGATTCATTAAAACCCCTAAGGCTGGTCCAAGAAAAGAATCCACCCTACCTGCTCAACCAAAAAGAGTACCATTCCAATTCTCGAATGAGGTAATCTTTAATCTCCTTATGAGAATTGGTGAAAAGCTCACAGACCAAAGAGCTAGAATGCAGAAAGTTGAAGAGAAAATTGTTGAACTGGAAAATGAATGAAGGGAAAAGGAAAAATGTCATCAGAACCTGTTGCTGCAGATACCTCTGTAACACCAAGCATTGCACCAACACAGTAAGGTGCTGAGGGTTCAGCTTTGCAAACAAAAGGGTCTGCTCCTCATGGAGCAAGTTATGGTGTTCAAGTTGAAGGCTCCACTTACAAAACTACCAGCCCTGTCCTTCAGACAGAGGACTCTCGCCCTGGTGTTGATCAACCAGCTAAGGCACCTTTACTTAAACACCAAAGCAAAGATAAATCAGAACAAGGAACATAAGTGCTAGGTTCACCGGATGAACATGCTCCTTCAAAACTTGAGAAACAGTAGCCCTCCCTTCCAAATTCAGAAGAGGTATCCATTATGGATGTCTTCCACCAAATGGTTAGGGAAGAACAAGCTGAAAAAAAAGCTGCCAAGGCAGAAGCTCAGCAAGATACATCTACACCAGCCCTTAAAGTGAAAGCAAAATCTGGAAAAGGGAAAGAAAAAGTCACTGCAGCACCACAGATAAAGACAAAACCACCTACCAAAGGGAAAAAAACAATGGCAACAAAAACATCATTCCTCAAAAGAAAGAAGTCTTCCAGACTAGCAGAAAAGTCCAAGCCAGCAATAGCTTCTTCTCCACAAGAACCACTTGAAGTGTTTGACACACCCTTGCCTGATCCCTTTACCCAAGAATTACCTTCAGAATCCTCTCCTCAACCCTTAGATTTCAAATACGCCACTGAAGAATCCTCCTCCTCAACCTCCTCATATGAAGAAGATTAAAGGTTGATGATCACAAAAAAGGGGAGAGAATTAGAAGATAGTAGTAGGGGGACAGATAGAAAATGGTAAAATCTCAAAGGAGAAATTATGGGAAACTTAGGGAGATAGGAAGTAAAAACTCTATAAAGGCAGTTTCAAAACATCAACTGATAAATTTGTGGTTATTTGCTATTTGTGCCATGATGGCATTTTGAACACTTGAATTTAATTTTGTTGATTATATGGTTGTGTGAAAAATGGATGCTAATATGTTTATGGTATTTGACTACTGAAAATTGAATATTTGCTGAATTTTACTGTATATGATATTTTGATTGTTGTTGATAAAAATCTGATGTTGGGATTGTATGCTGATAACTTATTTTTGTTATGACATTGTGAATAAATTATGCTTGAAAATAAACATGGATGTTGTGTATAGTGTGTTAGTTGAATCATGAATGGCAAAGACAAAATCTGATGACAATATGCTGTTGACAGACTCTGCTGAATTTTTTATGATAATCTGTCAACATTCACCTACTGTAAATCAGTTTAAAGTTTCGCATATATATATATATATATACTCTAAATGTACAGTGTCATTTTCTATATGACATGAATAAAATTTGCTGAAATAAATAAGCAAAATATGCACACACTAAGGGGGAGCACATATTTATGGGGAACAATCCTCATTTTCTGTAGGAACTAAAAATAATATAAAGACATTGTGCTGTTAATCAAGGAATGTTTTGTCATCATCAAAAAGGGGGAGATTGTTGGCTCCATTAGTTTTTGATGATAATAAAACATTCCCATTCATTTGTGACTAATTTTTCTATTTGAGTGTGCAGGACAAATAATGTATGAAATTAATAAATCAATCTTTCAAAGTGTATATCAAAAGAAAAAAGGGGGGATAAAAATAAGGAGACATGATCGATTAACGAGAAAAAAGCTCCTTAGTTGAATAAAGAAGAATGTTGGTTGGCTAAGATTCAAATTGGTGAAATGGCCGGCTGGAGAATATTTAGAAACAAAACCGACTTAGTCGACCAAGATGTGAGTTAGTTGACTAAATGCTCTTTGCCAAAATCTGGACTTCAAGACAAAACCAACTTAGTCGACCAAGAAATGAGTTAGTTGACTAAATGCTCTCTGCTAGAATCTGCGACCAGAAGACAGAACCAACTTAGTCGACTAAGAAGAAAGTTAGTCGACTAAGAGCTCTTTGTCTGCAATTTGAACCAGAGCACTAGAAGACAGATTAACGGCTAGAACCAACTTTCAACGGCCATAAACTGCCAAACTGCCATCAAAGTTGTTTCTCCAAGCATAAAGGGTCTTCCAACGGTTAGAAATTAGTTCTTTGGAAATTTTGGTAGAGATTTGAGTCATATAGAGCTGAAAAACTAGAAAATCTCCTCTGCACCTTTCTATACTTAAACGCCAATCTTTTGTATTTGTATTCTGCAGTCAACCTTGTACCATTTAGATCAACCTTGTGATCATAAGTACTTTCTTTTACTTCTCTTCTTGTTTTCTTAGAGTAAGGGAGTCACTCTAAGTGGTTGTTTCAAGCTAGGTTTGCTTGAATGTGTTAAGGTTATAGCTTAGCCTTGAAAAGTTAGGTGTTGGGTTTTAGTTTAGCCCGTGAAAAACTATTGTGAAAAGTTTTGGCTGAGCTTGGTAAAAGCCATTGTAAAGCTTGGTGAAAGCTTGTGAATTTCACTGGTTCTTAGTGGAATTGTTTGGAAAATCCTTGGTTGGATAATCAAGGTGGTGGACGTAGGTCTTGGACCAAACCACTTTAAATTCCTACGCATTGTCTACTCTGTTTTTATTTTCTTTGTTCTGAAAATTAGTTCCTCGTCTTGTCAAGAGTCGATTTATGCTATTCACCCCCCCCCCTCTAGCACATATACTTGGGACCAACACCTATGCTAAAGAAAAAGCCAACAATGGAAGAGATGTTTATACAATACATGGCAAAAGAATGATGCTATCATTCAAAGTCAATATGCATTAATCCAAAGCTGATCATCATCTTTCAGAAATCTTAACACACAATTGGGTCAATTAGCCAATGCTATCAATAGTAGGCTTTAAGGTACTTTACTAAGCGACAATGAACCTAATCTAAGAAAAGAAGATAAGGAGCATTATAAGGCAGTCACTCTTCGTAGTGGAAAAGAGGTAAGTAGTACAAATTTAAATTCTGAAAATTTGGTAATGGTTGCTAAAAAAGAAATTGAAAAAGACATTGAAAAAGAATTTGAAAAAAATGCTGAAAAAGATTTTATGGTTAAAATTCCGATGAAAAATTAAATGCTGAAAAATAAAAAATAAAGCCTTCACAACCAACCCCACCATTTTTTGCTCAATGTTTTTGATAAGAAAAACTTGACAAACAATTCCATATGTTTTTTGATTTATTTAAAAAGTTGCATATTAATATTCCTTTTGTTGAAGCTTTGGAACAAATATCAAGTTATGTGAAAATTTTGAAAGACATTTTGTCCAAAAAGATGAAATTAGGTGAGTTTAAGATTGTTGCACTTACTAAGGAGGGCAGTACCATAATTCAAAATAAGCTTCCACCAAAGCTTAAAGATCCTGGTTGTTTTACTGTTCCTTGCATTATTGGTACTCTATATTTTGCTAAAGCTTTATGTGATTTGGGTGAAAATATAAATTTGATGTCGCTTACCACTTATCAAAAACTTGGTTTGGGAGAGGTTAAGCCCACTTCTGTGACTTTACAACTTGTTGATCGATCCTTCACTTATCCCTATGATATTGTGGAAGATGTTTTGGTAAAAGTTGGTAAGTTTATTTTTTCAGTAGATTTTATTATACTTGACATGGAAGAAGATCATGAAATACCGATCATTCTTAGGAGACCATTCCTACGCACTGCTAGAGCTCTTATTGATGTGGAAAAAGGTGAGCTAACCTTAAATGTTGAAGACCAAGAGGTAACATTTAATATTTTTAGAGCTTTTAAATTTTCCAATGAGCATGATGAGTGTTTTTCAATTAATGTGGTGGAAAACATTAACAATGATGTGTTTATTGAGAATTATTCTAATGATCCACTTGAAGCATTTTTGAAAATGTTAATTATTTGGATGCTTCATCACGTCTCCCAAAATTTCAATTTGAGTCTTTGAAATTACCAAATTCAACTTCACCAACCAAGCCTTCCATTGAAGAACCTCCCACACTTGAGCTTAAGCCATCTACATTACCAATAATTATTTATTCTTTTCTTAATAATATGTGTAGGAAAATAAACTCCTTCGTATTTTGAGAGAATACAAGAAAGCAATTGGGTGGATATTTGCTGACATCAAAGGAATAAGTCCATTTATTTGCATGCACAAAATTTTTTTGGAAGAAAACCACAAGACAACTATTGAGCATCAACGTTGATTAATTTTGATAATGAATGAGGTGGTAAAGAAAGAAATTATCAAGTGGTTAACTGCTAGTATTGTTTATCTTATTTTGGATAGCTTATGGGTAAGTCTGGTCCAATGTACGCAAAAGAAATAAGATATGACTGTAATTCTAATGAAAATAATGAATTATAGAAAGTTGGAGGGTATGTATGGATTATAGAAAGTTGAACAAAGCCATTAAAAAAATCACTTTCCATTACCTTTTATTGACCAAATGCTTGATAGACTAGCCGGTAAACATTTTTATTACTTTTTGGATGGTTATTTTGGTTATAATCAAATTGTCATTGCTCTTAAAAACCAAGAGAGAACCAACATTACTTGTCCTTATGGGACTTTTGCTTTTAGGAGAATGCCTTTTAGGCTTCGTAATTCTCCAGTTACTTTTCAAAGATGTATAATGTCAATTTTTCTAATATGGATGAAAAGTGCTTGGAAGTATCTATGGATGATTTTTCAATTTTTGAGGATAAATTTGATGATTGTCTATTTAATCTTGCTAGAATCCTTAAAACATGTGAATAAACTAATTTAGTTTTAAATTGGGAAAAATTTCACTTTATGGTGCAAGAAGGCATAGACCTTGGACATAGAGTTTCTAGCAAAGGTTTGGAAGTAAACAAAGCAACATTGAAACAATTGAAAAACATCCACCTCCTATTACTGTGAAGGGTATTTGTAGTTTTTTTCGGACATGTTAGATTTTATAGGAGATTTATTAGAGATTTTTCTAAAATTTTTAAGCCACTTTGTAACTAGCTGGAAAAAAAATACTCCTTTTAATTTTGATAATGCTTGCCATGATGTTTTTATTGAACTAAAAAATAGATTAATTTCTACTCCTATTATCATTATTTTGTATTGGAATCTTCCTTTTGAATTAAGGCGTGATGCTAGTGATTATGTAGTTGGTGTTGTTTTAGGCCAAAAAAAAGAGAAAATTCTGCATCCAATTTATTATGCCAACAAAACATTGATTGATGGCCAATTAAATTACACTACTACTAAAAAGGAGCTACCTGTTATTGTTTTTGCTTTTGATAAATTTCACCCCTATCTTGTAGGCACTAAAGTCATTGTTTATACTAACCATTCTACTATTAAGTATTTAATTGAAAAGAAGGATGCCAAACCACACTTGATAAGGTCGGTACTTTTGCTTCAAAAAGTTGATTTGAAAATTCAAGACAGAAAAGGTACAAAAAATCAAGTGGCAGACCATTTATTGAGATTGGAGAATGGGGTAAAAGTTGGAAATTCTACGTTGATCAATAAGACTTTTCCTGATGAGCAACTATTTTGGACAGACAAGCAGAAAAATTTGCCATGGTATGCTAATTTTGTGAGCTACATTGTAAGTAATCTCTTCCTTCCTAATTTAAATTCTCAATGGAAGAAGAAATTCCTATATGATGTTAAAAATTATGTGTGGAATGAGCCTTTTCTTTACAAGCAATGTGGGGAGCAAATTCTTAAAAAGTGTGTTCTAGAAGCAGAATTTGAGAATATTATTCATTATTGTATTCTTCTAATTATAGGGGACAAAGAACTCCTACCAAGGTTCTATAATCAGGTTTTTATTGGCTTTCTCTTTTTAAAGATGCTCATTATTTTGTTCAAAGATGTGATAGAGGTCAAAGAGTTGGCAATATATCTAGGAGACATGAGATACCTTTCAACAACATCCTTGAGGTAGAAATTTATATGTTTGGGGAATTGACTTTATGGGTTTGTTTATTTTGTCATTCAATAATGCATATGTCTTGGTTGTTGTCGATTATATGGGTTGAATCTTAGCATTGCAAAAGAATGACTTTAAGGTAGTCATGAACTTCTTGAAAAATAACATCTTTACTCGTTTTGGCTCACTTAAAGCCATAATTAGTGATGAAAGCTCTAACTTTTACAATAAATATTTGGAAGCTCTCCTTGCCAAATATGGGGTCAGGAATAAGATTGCCACAACTTATCATCCTCAAACTAATGGCCATGCTGAAGTTTCAAATGGAAAGATGAAAAGAATTTTAGAGAAGACTGTGTGTCCATCTAGAAAAGATTGGATGTTGCATTATGGGCTTCTAGGACTGCATATAAAAGTCCAATTGGGATGTCTCATTTTAGATTGGTTTTCGAAGAAGCTTGTCATCTTCTAGTTGAACTTGAACACAAAGCATATTAAGTAAGCAAAAGGCTAAATTTTGATCTTCAAACAGTTGGAGAAAAGCGTCTTTTGCAGCTCAATGAGTTAAATGAGTTTCGTCTTGAAGCTTATGAGAATGCAAGCATCTACAAGGAAAAAACTCAAAGATAGCATGACAAGAAAATCCTTGAGCATCACTTAGAACCAAGCCAACATGTTCTCCTTTACAATTCTATATTAAGATTATTTCTAGGTAAGGTTAAGACTAAATGGTTGGGACCTTTTGTTGCTACAAAAATATTCCTTTATGGAGTAGTGAAAGTCCATGATGAAAGCTCGAATGATAAATTCAAGGTAAATGGGTGGCATCTCAAACGTTATTGGGGAGGTGAATTTAATCATAAAAAATCCTCGATCTTGTTCATTGATACCAATTAAGCTAAAGAAAGTCAAGCCAAATACTATAAATCAAAGGTGTCTTGGGAGGCAACCCAATCTGTCTAACTCAATTTCTTTGACATTCAATTAATTTACTTTAAGAAGTTAAGTTATTTTTGCTAATTTTATGTTCTTTTCATTTGTTGCAAGTGAACTAAAAAGAAAAGAAAGTTGGTGTCGTAATGCTTAAAAGGCAGTGACACGACTCCCTGATTCAAAGTTTTATCTCTCCCATTTGAGCAGTCGGTGCCGCAGTGCCCAAACCCCAACACCACGGCTCCTCGATATCAACCAAACCCCCCCTCCCACACTAAAAGGAGACATTGCAGCACCCAAAGGGTATGACCACGGTGCTGGACCGACCAAAAGCCCATTAACTTTAAAAATCCTACTCTGATTGATATTTAAACTCTCATAAACCCATAATCAGCCACCAAAACTCCTAAATTCTTTCTCTCTCTAGTTTTCTAACTTCACAAACTTTCTTTCTCTCTAAAATCTTCCATCTTTTTGCTTCAAAAATCACATAAATCATGTAAAACCCATTCAAAAGCCTTAACAATTGAGAGTTCTTCATATGTAAGTTTTCCTATTTTTTAAGTTTATCAATTTATTCTAGGAATTATATCTTGTGCTTGATACTCTTGATTTATAGTCGATTTATTGATAAAAATTTATGCTTTTGTGTTTATTGTTTTTAGAAGTTAATTGGTATTTGAAAATTTATGGTTAAATGTGGCATGGTTGCTTAGATTTTTAGGGGTAAGTGTAGACTACACTATTGAAGTAATATAATTTTCCTTCTTGATTAATTGAAATTATTGCTAATACTTAATGATAAATTTTAGAAGATGAAATTATATTATTTATGATTTGGTTATTATTGAGTTAAGAGATATTAAGTATTATAAACTATTGCTAAATGTTGCTTGGCGAGATTTGGTTTGGTTTGGTTTTGTTTTGGTTGAATTTATTATAGAGAATTTACCCACGGCCCCAAAGAGATTAAAGACTTGTGTTAGTAGTTCCTTTGATAAGATACAATTTGTGTCCCCTGATGTTGTGACAAGGCATGCAAGCTCCCTAGTCAATAAGGTGCCAATTCTAGAAAGAGGACTTGATGTTGCCTTAATTTGACATCTCGACATTTAAGCCCAAATTAAGGAGAAATATTGGCAGAAATTCTGTGCTAGTCCAAAAGTAATTGCTATCCCATTAGTAAAGGAATATTTTGCCAATTTACTTGAAAATTCTAGTGGGTTTGTGTTTGTGTGAGGTACACATGTGCCATTCTCCAACCAAGCCATCAACAAGTTTTATGAAGTGCTCGATATTGAGCGCGATGGTTATGGACAATATTTGGCAAAACATCAAGATTAAGCTGAAATAATTTTGAAACTTGATGAAAAAGGGGTTCAATGGAAAATCTCAAAGGATGAACCAGTTGTTTTCAAAAAGAATGCTTGAAACAAATTGCCAAAGCATAGTGGTATTTTCTAGCATCTAATATGCTCCCTTGCTTACACGTTAATGATGTTACGAGGGACAGAGTTGTTCTTCTCTATGCCATTGTGGCAAAAAGATCCATCAATATTGGCCTTGTGATCAACCATGCCATGCTACGCACAACTAGCACAAAAAAATGATGGTTTATGCTTCCCGTCCTTGATCATTGCTTTGTGCAACAAAGTCAGTGTCCAATGGGATTCTAGTGAGGAGTTGTTGCACTCAAAGGTCCCAATTGATGTAAGACTAATTTATCGTTACTTTCAACCTTCAGTTGGTGGCAACTTTTCATCTATACCACATCCTCGAGCTTTTAAGCCTAAACCCTAGACTCTAACATTACCTTAAAGGCTTAAACAACTGGAGCTCTATTTCATCTTATGATAACTCTTTAGAGTTATTTTGTCACATTTTTAGGGATTAAGTAGCTACGTTTTTTAGATTTTATGTTCAGAATTTAAGTATTTAAGTTATTTTGCTTAATGTAGTTTAATACATGTGATTAGTTTAGTTTAAGTTATGTTTAGTTCAATTTTATGTTATTTTGATTTAAATTACTTTAAGTTTAGTAATTGTTGATTATTTTATTGTTCTTACAAGGAATTTGATGAAAAGATCTTAGTTGATGAAAATTCCTGCAAGTATGGTGATGGCTTCGTTTGTATATGCTGTAGTATTTAGAGAATAACTTGAGCTAAAGAAATCCAATTGATGTGACTATTAGGCCATTGGAAAGCTAAGAGAAAAGGCTATGACTTCCATGTCTTCCACTTTGCTCGATTTGGAGCAGATCGAGTCAAAAATTATGTTGGAAAAGGCTAGATTGTTGTAGCTTTACACAAGGTAGCACATGGAATGAAGGTCATGGCCTTCAGTTGCTCAAGGTTGCAACACCAAAATGCTACAAGTGCATCATACAAAATCCAGATAGCACAACGCTATGGTGTTAGCTAGAGAAAGGTGTACCATACATTGTCTCAAGGCCATGGCACTGCGACTTCAAGGAAGGTAGCGCTGCAAAGCCATACATGTTTTCCATATTTTGCTTGTTACGAGATTTTTATAGCTAGGGCTTTTTCAGATTATTTAAAGGACCTTCTTGAAAGGTTTTGAGGGGAGGACAGCAAGCAATTATTTTGGAGAAAAAAAACCAAAAACAAAGCAAGAAAGCAAAAGAATTCGAGGGAGAATTGAAATAAAAAAGCTTCAATTCTTAGTTTCTGTTTCTACTTTTGTTCTTATCTTAATTTCTTTGACATGGATTAATGGCTAATTTTTGTTGGATGATATTTTTATTAGATATTATGAGCTAAACTATTTTTCTAAGATTATGGTGGACTTCAACATGTAATCTGAATATTTGTTTCTCTTTTATTTATTATGAATGGGTATGGTTATATTTATTCAAATTTGTTCGTAATGCTTTTGATTGTCTTGTCAGCAATTTGAATGATTTGTGAATTTGAATGAGACTCGACATCGTAATTTTATATTACATTAAGGTTTGAAAAGTGTACGTTCATGTCACTTAGAAAATAAGTGATCTGATTTGCAATTAGGGTAGACATATGCCTGAATTCCATACATAGCTAGATTAGAACATTAGTTTAATGAACCTTGTTTAATTGATTACTATAGACATGTAGTGACCTAATTAAGTTAGGTATTTGTACAAGCATCTTGACAATGACTTCTGCATAGGTTTGGATTCTAGGTTAGCAAAACCACCCGCGAATGTAAATAGTAAGAGAAACAGATGTTAGATGAAATGTTGAATGAACCGATAATTTTAGGTTTTAGTCTATTGCCTTTCTTTAGTGAAATTTTAGTTTTCATTAATTAGTTTAGTGTTTGATTGAATTTAGTTTTAATTGGTTTTCTATATAATTGAGTTACTTGAATAAGATTAGTCTGTTATAATTTTAGTACTTAGTGAAAAATTAAGAGCAAAGCCCTATGGATATGAGTTTGGACTTATTGTCTATATTACTTGTTCGATACATATACTTGTGTGTACTAAATCAACAACAAGTTTTGGCACTGTTCCGAGGATTTGTGTTTCCTATTTATTTTGTTAATATTAAGATTCTCAAATTTGTCTTAATTCGAGTCTTTCTTTCTTTGGTTTTCAGACACATTTTGTCATTGTATTAGAAGAGCAAAACGCTTAGAGATTGTATCTTGTGATCAAGAGATTGAGAGAACATTTTGAAGACTAGGATGAGAAAATCAACAGGTTTTTGCTTAGATTGATACAATAGTTGATCAACATACTGAGCCACAAGTCCAAAAGCGAGTAGTGGAAGAAAATTGTAGCATAAGAGACTATGTTGTTCATTGGTACAAGGGCTTCTTTTTGAGCATTCATAAGCCTGCTATTCAAGCCAACAATTTTAAAATTAAGCCAGCATCATCACCATGATCTAGACTTTAGTCTAGTTTAGAGGTCTTCCAAATGACGATCGAAATGCTTACATCTCAAACTTTTTGGAGATATGTGACATCTTTAAACACAATGGAATCACAAATGATGCGATCCATTTGAGACTTTTCCCTTTTTCATTGTGGGATAAAGCGAAGGTGTGGCTGAACTCACTTTATACTAGTTCGACAGCAAAGATGAGAACTGATATCATATCGTTCATACAGCTAGATGCAAAATCATTGTACGAAGCTTGGGGGAGATACAAGGATCTTCTTAGACGTTGCCCTCATCATGATATTCTAAAGTGGCTTCAAGTGCAGACATTCTACAACGGATTTAATATTCAGGTGGAAACCACTATTGATGCCTTTGTGGGAGGAGCTTTCATGGTAAAGTCAATTGATGAGGCATACGAGTTGTTATAGGAGATGGCATCAAACAATTATCAGTGATCATCAGAGCGATCAATGCATAAGAAGGTAGTTGGAATTCATGAGATGGGCACCATTTTGACTTAATAGCACAAGTAATGGCTTTAACTAAAAAACTTGATTCTTTTGGTGCTAACTTACTATAGAGTCTTTTTGTAGTTTGAGAGTATTGTGGAGATAGGCATGCTAGTAATCAATGTCCAAGTAGTATA
Source organism: Theobroma cacao (assembly GCF_000208745.1). Classification (NCBI taxonomy): domain Eukaryota; kingdom Viridiplantae; phylum Streptophyta; class Magnoliopsida; order Malvales; family Malvaceae; genus Theobroma; species Theobroma cacao. Next base: position 15,413,847 of record NC_030858.1, on the reverse strand, counting down.
GAGATAGCTTAGTTTATGGGGAATAGACAACCGAACAACCTTTACTCCAACATGTATAACCTTGGGTTGAGGAACCATCCAAACTTCTCTTAGGGTAATAATCGAGGATCATCTTCGGTTCTAAGGTCGAACAATCCTCCAGGATTCTAATAACAAGCAAGAGTTCAAATTCTTGAAAAAAAAAACCATCTATAGAGGAATTGGTGATGCATTACATAGCCAAGATCGACTCCCTCATACATAATCAAGTGGTCTCGTTAAGGAACCTTGAGACCCAGGTTGGTCAACTTGCCAACACAATAAATAACAGAGCTCAAGGGACCTTACCCAGTGATATAAAGGCAAATTCGAGGAGCGAAAGTAAAGAACATGTCAAAGTCATCACCTTGAGAAGTGGTAAGGAAGTTGAAAGCAACTCAAAGCAAGCTAAATAGAAAGGTAAGATAATTAAGAATGAGACAAATTGTAAGTTCTAGTCAGCAGTGTCAAGCAAAGGAAGCAAAGGCAACTTTACCTCCACCTCATTTTCCTCAGTGTTTCAAGAAAAAACAACAAGAGAGCTAGTTTCAGAAATTTATAAAGGTATTTAAAAAGATTCATATCAATATTCCCTTTGCAAAGGCTTTAAAGTAGATGCCTTCATATGTGAAATTTTTGAAGGATATCTTGCCCCAAAAAAAGAGCCTAGGTGCGTTTAAGATAGTGACACTCATTGAGGAGTGTAGTGCAATTATTCAAAACAAGCTTCTTTTAAAGCTTAAGGACCTTGGCAGCTTTACTATTTCGTGCACTATTAGTACATTATTTTTTGTCAGGGCTTTGAGTGATTTGGGAGTTGGTATTAACTTGATGCCTTTGTCTATCTACAATAAGGTGGGTAGAGGGAAATTAAGCTTACCACTATGACTTTACAACTTGCTGAACGAACCCTTACATATCCGACAGGTATTATCAAAGATGTGATAGTGAAAGTTAACAAGTTTATGTTTCTTGTTGATTTGATTGTTCTTGATATGGAGAAGGATAAATAAATCATAATTTTTTGGGAAGACCTTTCTTACACACCATTAGAGCACTCATTGATTTGGAAAAAGGAGAGCTTACCTTACAAGTGCAAGATCAAGAGGTAACTTTTAATATTTTTAAAGCTTTAAAGTTTCCTAATGATCATGATAAGTGTTTTGCATTAAGTGTAGTTGATACAGCCACAACTGAAGTGTTTGGGGAAAACCACCCTAATGACCCTTTTAAAGATTTTATTAGTAACTGATTCTAAAAGACATGATGAAAATATCATTGAACATGTGAATTTGTTGGATGCCCCATCCCATGTCATGAGGATAGAATTTGAGACACTAAATTTCTCATCTTCTTCATTTTCATTAACAAAGCCATTTATTGAAGAGCCACCTAAGTTAGAGCTTAACTAAATCACTTGAGGTATGCTTATCTTAGTAACTCATCTACTCTTCTTGTGGTTATTTCTTCTACTCTTACTAACATGCAAGAAGATAAGTTTTTGAGAGTTGTGAGATAGCACAAAAAGGCATTGTGATGGACAATTGCAAACATAAAAAGAATTAGTGTTTCGATATGTATGCATAAGATTCTTTTAGAGGACGACCATAGAGCCACCATCGAGCACTACAGAAGCCTCAATCTAATCATGAAGGAGGTGGTGAAGAAAGAGATCATCAAATGGCTGGATGATGGCATCAGCTATTCTATATCAGATAGTGTATGGATAAGTTTGGTGCAATGTGCTCCAAAGAAAGGAGGGATTGTGGTAGAAAATCAGAAAATGAACTCATCCCTTAGAGGATAGTGATTGGATGCAGAGTGTGCATGGATTATCAGAAGCTTAACAAGGCCACAAGGAAAGATCATTTTTCTTTGCTATTAATTGATAAGATGTTGGATAGGTTTGCTGGCAAGGAATTTTATTGTTTCTTGGATGGGTATTCGATGTATAATTAGATTGCTATAGCTTCGAAGGATCAAGAAAGGATAAAATTTACATGCTTTTATGGTACTTTCCCTTTTAGAAGGATGCCATTTGGACTGTGCAATGCTTCAGCCACCTTTCAAAGATGAATGATGGCCCACATCAATCTAATTGTTGATCAAGCAATTAAAAGTAATAAGAATAGATTTGAAAACAACAGAATACCCATTAATAATAAGTACAAGAAAGTTAAAATATCTAAACTACATGAAGAGACTAACCACGATCCTAGAAAAAGATATTTAGCTCATCATATTTACAGCAAAGGTCAATATTCTAAAAAAATAAATCATTTCTACAATAAAAGGTAGAGAGAGAAAGAAAAAACTAATGAGAGAAATGAGTTGCTGCAACTTTTAGAATTCCCTCTTCCTTGATTTCTCTTTTTTCCTTTTTTGTAGAAAGCTTCCTTTTTTCTCCCAAAAAGTTCTCTCCTTTTGCCCACTTTTCTTGAACCAAAAGGTTGCCTTTTATACCCCCTATCATGGCTATTTGGTAAAAAAATCAAAGGTTGAGATATCTGATAACTCTATGTTATAGAGTTATTTGAGCTTAATTTTGATAGTAATTTAGCTTAGTTCTTGTAGTAATGCATAGAAATCAGTAAATCTTATTTAATTATTTTAAATTAGTTATTTTAGGTGAGTCAATCTAATCATGGTTAATTTTATGCTTAATTTAGTGTTAATGTGGATAAGATAGGATGTTATTGATTTATTTATACTTTTGTAAGTGTTTGAAAGAAGAATTTTAGTAAAAGAAGAAGAGCAATTTCAAGGTGCAGATTTTCACTACATATGTTTTGGTATTTTGACCATAACTCTCTCTAAAAAGCTTCAAATGAAAAGATTCTTTAACCATTGGAAAGATAAGAGAAACATATACAACTTTTATGTTTACCACTTTACCAAGTTCAGCCTAGAAGATAGTCAAAAATCTTATTGAAGTTCACATACTGTAGCAGTCCTAGAGCAATTATGATTTCTGTTAATTAATTGTGTTAACTTTATTCTTGTTTTGAAATGATAAAATTGATTGAATTTAATGAGTTTTGAAATTGAATGCAAGATACTTTTGAATATGAAGAAAATCCTCAAAGAAGTGTTGAAGTTGAACTTAAAAGAAAGATATTGAAATTCTAAAATTGATTGAACATGCTTGAATGTGAATGATTATGCTCTTGAACCTAAAGAAATATCTTTTGATTTACTCCAAGAGTTCTTGTTTTCAAAATTTAAAATGCTAGCCTAAGAATCAAATCATTAAAAGAGAAGACTTGATCCTTAAATGAAAAAAAAGCAAAATCTATCTCTTTATCACAAGAAGAATTGATTCTAAAGAAAGAGAAGTCAGCTCTTAAGTAGAGATTAACAATGACGAATTGATTCTAGAAAAAGAAGAAGTCAGTTCTTCAAAGATAGAAGCTTCAAGATTTGTTAAGAATTGACACCTTAAAAAAAATGAATCGATTCTAGAGAGATAGAATGCAAAAGGTAGAAATGCAAAGAAGAAATAATCGATTCTACATGAAGAAGATATAGGTTCTTGAAGCACCAAAAGTAAAATTCTGAAACTTGGTGACCAAGAAAGAGGTGGTACAATTAGACAAGATTAGAGCCCCAAAAATCAAGCTTAAATTCAAATTTTGGCATCAAACCATAGTGAAGAAACGACACCTTAAGGCAAAAGAATCGATTCTCCAAGATTGCAAATGTGTCACCTTTGAACTCAATTGTAAAGAACTAACACCTCAAAATAGAAGAACTAATTCTCTAAATATAGAAAGATCCAGACTTTGTGAAAAAATTGACAACTCAACAACAAAAAATCAATTTTACATACATAATAGAATTGTGCAAGCTAGTTGCAACGTACAAGAAGTGATTCAAATTTCACTCCAATGGGTAAGAAATCACAAGGCTATAAATACCTACCTTAAGGATGTTAAAGCAAGGATTTTGAGGACTTTGAATGAATTTGAAATATCTTTGAAAAAGAAAACAATGAAAAACAAGAGAAAAAGTTATAAGTAGAAAAATCTTATCTTTGAGCAAAAGAGAACCTAATGTTCACATTGTTATCTTTTAGTTGATCCTTTTTGAGCTTAAACCTTCCTTGATCATTCATATCCTTTGAGAAAGCTCTCATTTTTCTAATCCTAAACTTCTTTGTCAATCTTTCTAGAGGTTTTAATTTAGAAATTCTTTAAAATCCACTATTGTATTGGTTATATCTTCAAGCAAAAGGTAAAAGGGTTTTGCCTGATCCTTTAAAAGGCTACATCATGTGTAAAGGTTATGCTTTAACCTAAAAAATGTACTGTCTTGATAGAGGTTATGCTTGATCCTGCAAAAGGCATGTTGTGAAGATTACGCCTGATCCTATTAAAAGGCATGCTGTAAAAGTTACGCCTAATCTTGTTGAAAAGGCAAGCTGATGGTGGATTCAAACTCCTTGTAATATCAAAGGAAAGGACGTAGGCATTGGAAGGCCGAATCTTTATAAAAATCCTGCTGAGTACTCTTTATTTTTTCTTCCCTTTACTTACTAATTTCATACTTTGTTTTGCTATTTCATTCTCTTATATTTCTGCTTCATCTTTAAAACTTTTCTAAAAAGGGGGAATATTTATTAAACAACCAATTCACCCCTTCCTGGTAGTTTTACTTTAAGCTTATCCTTCTAATAATAGGTTTAAGTAGAAAAATTTTATCTTTAATATAATACCCCGTATTTTGATATGGTGACTAATAAAGATTATCGGATGCCAATTGAGGTTAATTATAATGTTTAAAAGTGATAAAAGATGAAAAAAATAGTTTGGGATAAAATATTCCGCACGTAAGGAAATAATAATTAAATAATGATATTTTTATCGGAGAAGTATTTGCGAGATAAAAAGTGATTCGAAAGTCAATTAAGGCATAGTAAGGTATTTTGGGTACCAAGGAGACAAAAGGAGATAAGAGGAAATTTTTGGAATAAAATAATATTGTATTAATAAAATAATATTAAAATATTAATATTTTATTTAGTGTCGAAATTTTCCATGAAGAAGGAGTATATGGGCAACCTAAGTGGGGGAGAAGAAGAATGAGAAAAATTATTCTATTTTCAAACCATCATTTCATTTCAAGACAATGTTATTCAGTCATTCATGCAAATATTGTCATAAGCCATTCGATTCAAACCATGAATTTACAACACATGAAAACAGTCTCCAATTAATCTATTTTCAAACCATCATTTCATTTCAAGACAATGTTATAAAATCATTTCATTAAATCACATTTTAATTACAAAACACAAAGATTTACCATTTAACTCATTTTTCATAAAATCACAAAATCGGATAAAAACTACTTTAGATAATGAAGATGATAGTAAGGTTACTCACAGTACTAGGAGTTCGATATACTCCTATTCTTGGTCTTCGGGCACAATTTCTTTACCCTTGTTAGAAGGCTCACCACCTATACATCATATGTGACACGAATTTCAATAAATTGTAGGAATTTATCATAAACTATTTCAAGCTCTATAAATCTATATGAATGCATGAAATTTGATGCAAAATGTCCGAATAGCCATTTAAATATGGTATTTGACCTAATTCGCACTATTATTGGTGTAATTGGCTAAAACCTTCAATTTAACTCTAAATCGATTTCTTTCACTTTCTATACTCCAATTATACTTAAAATACCTCAATGACTGTGAATATGATTCAATTTATCAGTCCGAACCATAAATCGCACATGTCTATACATTAGGTAAAAATTCAGATTTTCATGCCAAAATTTTCCATTAAATTTCTAGCCTCACCAATCATTAAATACCACCAAAATATCATGAAACATCATCAATTTTAGCCTCAATATCCTCCCTAGAAAATTCGGCCTCTTGTGGGTTTGTGAAGAACAAAGTGATTCCTTGCTAGATTTTCATACTTTCCATTACCAAACAACCAAAAACACTTAATTAGCTTGAAATCTAGCAAAATCAATGCTCAAAACCTCTCCTCTCAAATTCGGCCAACATGGGTTCATCATGCAAACTTGAGTTCTAAGCATGGAAAATGAAAAAGAAAGCATGGGTAGTGTAAATCACAAGATAAAATCACAAAATCTTACCTTTATTAGCTTAATCCCTTGAAATCCCACACTTTTTCTTCAATTTTCCCACCTAGGGTTTGTGTTCTTTCCTTTCCTCTTCACTTTATGCTTTGGCCTGCCATATGGGTGAGACTAAGAGAGTTTTAAATAGATTTTACAAGGAAATTCTAGAATAATCCAAGCTTGACACATGGCATGTTTCCATTGGTCCATGTGTAATACTTATCCATTAAGCAGTCTCTCTCCACCACATAAAATGTTTCAATTATCCACAATGTAAAATGTTTAATGACTGAAATCCATGGGCATGACAAGTGTTAGGTGGTGTAAAATTCCAAAATTCAAACTTTGCCCCCGTAAACTCGTAAAATTACCGTTTTACCCTTGAGACCCCAAAAATGTCAAAGTTTAAATTTTTCACCTCTCAAACTCAAATCATACTCCAATGAGTCAAATGTGATCAAAATCTTTTCTAAAAATTCTCATTTTGTCCTCGGGTGACAAAATTACCATTTTACCCCTAAAACATGAAAATTCCAAATTAGCTCCAATTCAGCCCTCGAACTCCAAATCATTATTTTAAGTCATCCTAGGGTTTTAAAATTCTCAATTTCATTTTAAGATCTCTATTTAGACTAGTTCGAGGCTTAATTCAACTTAATAGTACCATTTGGTACAATATCGACTTTTGACGATTTTTTGAGGCTTTCCAAGTATGCAAGCATATTGTCAATCACATGAAGGACATGGCAAGTACTTTATAAGGTCGGGCTTGACACAAAAAGCTTCAGACTTTGTGACGAACCAACAACTCAATAGCAAAGAATCGATTCTACATATGCAATAGAATAGTGCAAGCTGGTTGGAACGTAAAAAAAGTGATTCAAATTTCAATCCAATGAGTAAGAAATCATAGGGGCTATAAATACCTACATTAAGGACATTAAAGCAAGGATTTTAGAGGATTTTGAATGAATTTGAATCATCATTAAAGAAGAAAAGAGTGAAAAAAACAAGAGAAAAAGATGCGAGCAGAAAAATCTTATCTTTGAGCAAGAGTAGAACCTAAAGTTCACATTTTTATCTTTTTAGCTAATCCTCCTTCAGCTTAAACCTTTATTGATCATTCATATCCTTTGAGAAAGCTCTCATCATTTTGATCTTAAACTTCTTTATCAACCTTTCTAGAGGATTATTTTAGAGATTTAGAATCCATTGCTGTATTGGTTATAGCTCCAAGTAAAAGGCAGAGGGGTTTTGTCTGATCTTTTAAAAGGTCACATCTTATGTAAAGGTTGTGCTTGAACCTGAAAAAGGTAGTGCCTTGATAGAGGTTACACCTAATCATGCAAAGGCATGTTGTAAAGGTTACTCTTGATTTTCTTAAAAAGCATGCTATAAAGGTTACGCTTGATCATGTTGAAAAGGCAGTGAATTCAAACTTCTTGTGATATTAAGGAAGAGGACATAGGAATTGGGAGGGCGAACCTTTGCAAAAATCATGTTTAGTACTTTTTATTTTCTTCTGGCCTTTACTTATTGATTTCATACTTTTTTTTTGTTGTTTCATTCTCTCATATTTCTGCTTTATCTTCAAAGCTTTTTCTAAAAAGGGAGAATTTTTATTTAACCAATTCACCCCTCCTATTGGTAGTTTTATTTTAAGCTTATCCTTTTAACAGATTGATTTAGAAACCTAAATGGAACTGAGATAGGGAGTTTAGAGTAAGCCATGGATGAAATAGCATATGTTCAATATCAATTGTATTAGATGATTGATTTGATTCGAGTGTAGGGTAGGACATACACTTGCATGTCATATGTAACCAAAATTAGAGTCTGTTCTTAGTAAGTCTTTCTTAATTTCAATTTGCATAGACATATAGTAAATTGGTTAAGATAGATATTTTTATAAGAAACTCGATGGAGGCTTATAAATAAATTAGAACTCTAAGTTAACAACTTAAGCCTATCTACTAAGTAAAGAGGAAATGGAAAAGATTTAGATTAAACATTAAAGGGATGTTATGGTTGTAGACTTTTAGTTGATTAATTAATTTATTAAATTGTTGTTTTTATTTTTAGTTTTAGTTTTTCTTTTTTAATTTACAATAGTTTTAAATTTTCTTTGTTTGGATAAGATTAAGTTTTTTTAATTTTAGTACTTAAGCAAAAAGATTTGCTCAATTCTCTGTGGGAGCGAACTTTACTTTCATTATATTACTTGATTACAATATGTGCACTTGTGTGGTTTATCCGACAAACACTTATATAATAAATCATCATTCTTCCAAATCATTTAATCATAATTTCAAAAACTAATTGAAAACCTTGAAACTCAAATCTTTTGAGCAACCATTCTTGAAACAATATTTCATCATGCATAATCAATCATTTCCATAAAAATCATGCTCACTTTACATATTAAAATACTTGAAGAGGTGTATCCACTCATATAATTAGAGCCTCAATCTTTAACTCCAATCACAACTCCTTTTTCAGCGAACTCCTCAAGGTTTTCAACCATTCCTAACATTCAACAATCATCATAATCAATATCTAGACTTAAAATTTTGTAATTCCTATTCTAAGCATTTTTGAAACTAGTCAGATTCATATAAAATTAATTCTTTAGCTTAAATCCACTCATACTTAGCATAATAAATGGTTAAGAACCCATAAATCCTTCATTCTTACCTCGTAACTTGTGACCTATTTATAGTTTGGACTATGAAAATACCATTTTACCTGTTTTATTTTTCTGAAAAGGGCATCATCTATCAATAAATCAGGGTCATTTATCAATAGATGGGCTTCAGGGTTCTTTTGAAATGCTCTTTAATTGCTATTTATCGATAGATGTGTCCATCTATTGATAGATCTGACCATCTATCCATAGATGTTCTTTACTACTCTTTTAAGAAAACTTTTCTGGGTTGAATCTATCGATAGATGAAGAATGTCTATCGATAAATGGGCTACAGTAAGCAAAAATAAATATTAAAAACTTGTCCAATTAGTGAATTTAATAGTAAAGATTAAACAAAAATATGGTAATTATCACCAAATAATGATAAATTAATTATATTAATCACTTTGGAGACAATTAAAATAAAATGAAAAACATATGCTGAAATGAATTAAGTTAAAAATATAACAAGATTCATCTTTATTTTTTAAAAGTATAATGCCAATCGATACTGTTCCTAATTTATCAGTACTTCAATTTATCTCAACAATATCTCTCATTTTATTTTTTTTATAAATTTAAATTATCCTTTTAATTATTCAAAATTGAAGGTGCAAATATTGATACTTGCATATATTTTTTTAGGAGATTGGATATCAAAAGTATTATAATCTATAAGATAGAAAGTCATTCAAGAAAAGAAAGAATAAAAGGTAAATCAACTTGTGAAACATTTTTCAAAAAGTCAACCTATGAAATTGAGATAAAAAACGTACCTTTATAAATGGTTATATAGGGATCTACCTAGGATATGTATATACAACTAGTTTAGTTGCTTTTTACGACACAAAAATGGATTAAGCACGATAAAACATTGGAAAAAAGACAATAGATATTACAAAAAGAAAACTTTTATCGACAAAATTTTTCATTACTAGTTGGAGATAAGTAATATTGATGGAATTTGTTGGTTGGCATTCTTCGCACTTTCTCTTACCATTGCGTGACACTCATTTACTGACCATATACCGACAGAAATACATTCATTGGTAAATTTTGTCGACATTCCATTGGTATTTTGTATACCACATTATTGTCAAAAATCAATCAATATTCAGTTAGCAATTTTTTTTTGCCCAGCCAAATGAAAAGATTATATTAATAACAAGTGCACAAAAGAAAGTGTCTGCTCAAGGGAGTAAAAGCATAATTTGCAGAACATATACACAATAATGATGGGAGAGTGGAAACCAACAAAGACATAACGAAAGATCTTGACTAAAAAAGGCAAAGCCAACAAAAGACACCCAACATATTGACAAAAGCCCTACAAGAACCTCAACTAGGGAATAAGCTTAACTTGTAAAGGAGAAGAACATAGTAGAAAGTGTTAGTCCCAAGTAAATGTGCTAGAGGAGGGTGAATAGCACTTTTTGGCTCTTGCTAAAATTGACTTCTAATTGGGGACAAATGCAAGATAAAAGAAAGATTTAAAGATGAATGAAAACTAAAAACAGAGCAGACAATCACACCAGAATTTATAGTGGTTCGGTCCAAGACCTACATCCACTACCTTAATTGTTCAACCAAAGATTTTCCAAACCAATCCACTATGAATGGTGAAATTCACAAGCTTTCACCAAGCTTTTACAATGGCTTTTACCAGGCTCAACCAAAACCTTTCACAATGGATTTTACCGGGATCAACCAAAACCCAACAACTAACTTTTCTAGGCTAAGTTAGAACCTATACACTCAATCAAGCAATTCCAAGCTTGAAGCAATCCCTTAAAGTGACTCGCTCACTCTAAATGTACAAAGAGAAGAGAAATAAAAGTGTACCTATGATCACTAACTTGATCTAAGTGTTACAAAGTGAAGTACTTATCTCAAATACAAGGATAGGAGTGAAGTGCAGTAAGAGTGCAGATAGTTTTTACTGGTTTTTGAGCTCTTTTTGGACTTGGAAGCCTTGGATTTATTTTTTAGCCATTAGGAGCCTTTTAAATACTTGAAAAATCAGCTCTAAGAGGTGTTAGGCAGTTTTTGACCATTGGAAACAGTTTGGTGATAGTTTTGGCCGTTAATCTGTCTTCTAGTGCTCAATTCAAATTTTTTGATAAAATGATCTTAGTTGACTAACTGTGCTCTTAGTCAACTAAGTTGTCTTTGTCTTCTGATCCCAGTTTTTGGTAGTGAGCACTTAGTCGACTAACTTCCTTCTTAGTAGATTAAGTTGTTTCTGTCTTGAAGTCCAGATTTTTGGCAGTAGGCTCTTATTCGACTAACCTATTTCTTGGTTGACTAAGTCTTCTCTGACTCTCAATCCTCTTGAGCCTACCAATCTTCTAATTTGAATTTTAGCTGACTAATACCTTTCATTATTCAACTAAGAGGCTTCTACTTTGTCAATCAATTGTGGCTCTTTATTCATATGATTTTTTATATGTGCCTTTGAATGATTGATTTATTCTTGGCATACAATTTTTTTGTCCTGCACACTCAAGTAGAGATATTAGACACAAATGAGTGGGAATGATTTATTATCATCAAAAACTAATGGAGCCAACAGAAAGACATCAATGCAGAAGAGAAAACATGGGATGTAGACCAGGGGAAACCAATGTTGAGTTAAAGATAGTGGTAACACCCAATGAGAGGAGTAGAAGACTAAAAAAAGCAACAGTGAAACAACAATAGCCTATCAGAGGACATAGCAGAAAAATACAACTTAAAGTAGAGAATAAACAACAGTGGGAAAAGTATCATGATCAAGCGGGCATGCCATCATCGTCAATCTAAAAGCAAAGTCAGACTTTAGAGCATAAAATTAGAAGGAATGAGAGAAGAATTACCAAATGGCTGAAAACATAGAAGATCGATCAAACCCACAGTTAGCCAAGGAGTCCGCAAAAGAGTTACCTTTTTTTAAAATGTGTGCAAATGAGAACCCCTCCTTTAGAAGTGAATTGATTTCATTTAGGATTAACCAGAGTTTCTAAGGCCTTTGGACAACATTGTTAACCCATGAGAAGGCGTTTTTGGAATCGGATTCAATGATCACCTTTACACTTGTATGGGGGGAAGATAAGATAAGCTATAGTGCATGAAGGATTGCCATATTTTAAGCATAGTTTGAATATTGGCAACTAAGCAAACCAAAGAAAATTCCAAATGTGGTACCTTCTGAATTCCTTAACACCCCACCACATCTAAAAGGACCCGATTTGCCCCTAGTATAACTATCGACATTGAATTTAAATTCCCTACAATAGGAGGCTGCCATGAGATGTTAAAACAAGGGTGAAGAAGCCCTCGCCTAGGGGCTGAAGAACAGGGTTCCGTCCACCAGCCAATGTCATCATTTGAATTGTCTCATTCATGGATCCAAAGTAAGGATCTCATTTTGATGAGGAAAAAAACTTCACTGACCTTCCATGTTTTGTTGGAAAAAACTAACTCATTACTCACAAGTCATAGTGATAAGAAAAAAGAGCCAACGTTTGCACTCTTCACCAGTAAAAAGACAATCTGCCCATGCTTGGATAAATGTAGAAACAGTGGCAGGCAAGGACCATGAGATTCCCCACCATTGAAGGACAAGGCCTTAAACCTTCTAGCTGAAAACACATGACAATAAATTATGGGAACACGATTCTTCCACTGTACCACACCATACACATAAAAGTTGGTCATTAGAAAAATGATCCCCTTGGGAGGCTAAGAAACTTTTTGTGGGGATTGAGTCAAGGATCGCCAACCATAGGAAACATTGAACCTTAGAAGGAATATAAAGCTTCTAAATGGAGTAGAACCAAACCTTGCAGTCATTGAGGTTAAAGTCCAAAAAAGAGTAGAAATTTTTCACTTAAAAGTTGCCTACGAGATCATGAGCCTAAATAAGCTGGTCTTCCTTATCCACAACAAGCACAACACTAGAGAACTTGCTGAACATCTCGTTGTAGGATTCTACCTCCCAAGAAAATAGATTGGGGCGAAAAGAGAAAAACCAATTACCATTGTTCCAAACATCAAGGACTCAAGATGCCTTATCATTAGCTAATAAGAAAAGGTGAGGATATTTTTGGGAGAGAGATTCTTCTTTGAGTAACCATCGATCTAACCAAAAGAAAGTAGTGGCTCAATTCCTTGCTATCCAACGACATGCAGAAGAACCAACCTAGCCTCAAAGTTTAGCATTGGACAGGAGCTTAGTAATGTCTCTCTAAACTGCAAACATCCTATCAGGATGTGTCGAGGAAGGGATCCACTAAACTTGGTTGCCATCATACTTATCCTAAATCAAACGACGCCATAGGGCGCATTCGTTTGTATCATAACGCCACCACCATTTGCTCAAGAGTGCCAAGTTTTTGTGGCATAAATTTGAAATGCCAAAACCCCAAATTGTTTAGGCTTGCAGACTATGCTTCATTTTACTTTTTGCCTTTTTCTGATACTCCATTCCACCTCCCCAAAGAAAGGCTCTCTTGAGTTGTTCAAGCTTTGGAATAACACTTTTTGGAGCTCAAAAGATAGAAAGGTAATAGAGTGGGAGAGAGTTAAGAATAGATGGATTTAGTTCTGTCGAGAAAGGTCTTCTTTTTGGTAGTGAGAAGCAAGAGACAAAAAACACCCAAGGCTAGCTATACCATAAATCTACCAAAACCTTTACTTTAGGCATCAAATTTTCATAGCCCCATAATTTTATAATAAGTTAATTAATTATATTAAAAATATACAAAAATTAAGATAATTAATAAAATATTTACATATTCTCTCACTTCTTAAATTAAGTGCCTAACAAACATCTATTTTCTCTCACTTCCCACATCCTTATTAATTCTCAACTATTTGTCTCACTTTTCACTAAAAATATGTAAAAGTCAAGATAATTAATAAAATAACATATTCTCTCACTTCCCTCATTATGTGGCTAATAAATCTCAATATTTTTTATCACTTCCTAATTCCCACAAAGCTATTAATTCTCAACTATTTTTCCTATTTCTAATCAACTAATGGTAATGTGTATTTAATGATCTCTAACAACTATTTTTTTTCTTATATATAAAACTAATTATCTTTTCATTTTCAATTTATAATATAAAATTTTAAATAGAAATTTTACATCTCAAAAAGTTAGGAAAATGAAATTTTAATAATTTTTTTCTTAATTTCAATAAAAAAATTAACATTTGAATATTTAACTTTAAACCTTTGAGATTATTGAGTGACTTTTGAAAATTCAGTAGTACTTGGTTGAATGACAAATGCTTTCACGTATCTCTTATAAAAGGGATCTCTAGCATGAATCTCACATGGAAAACATGAGAGCGAAGGTGAGCCAAAAATGACTTTTCGGAAGACAGTTGAGGCATATACTGCTCCGCAGCAAATATCCCGGCAAGTCATCCTTGGCTCAAACTCCACTGTCCCTTTCTTCTAAAAGACATTGAGAGAAAAAAACGCCAGATCATTCACCTTTAACTCCATTAACTTCTATAACTTTCCTTGCTATTTGCTTATATAAGAATTAAGCAATGCTAAGATATTTATAGGTAAAGATTGGCTTTGATATATAGAATTGAAAATGTACAATTCATTCCATGTATAAGAGGAAACGTTGACCATTATAGCACTTGCAGGACATGACCACGTGCAGGTCCTTCGATCCATCCATATCTTTGGAACCTTCCTTATCTGTTTTTAAGGCGACTTTAGGTCCAATACAAGTTAATTAGATTCTGGTTGCCATCCACTGGAGTCCTAAAGAGAAGAGTTGATTGGTTAATGTGGGAATAGAATCTTTTGCAAGGGTACCTAGGGCACCGACAGCTGACATTGTTTGGCCTTTATAAAATGCTCAATGGGGAATTGTTCTTCATCTCAAGGGTTTGATCGGATAATATACATGGCTCTATGTACCTACTTTGATTTGTAGTTTAGAATGCATACGCTTTATGGTATCCTCTACTTATGTCTTATATATGGCATGCGTTCATGAAGCTTAGTCCTCAAAATGAAGATGTTCAATTTTTACCTATTTCAAGCTATTCAGGGCCTACTTCATCATCGATGGAAAATTTATTCGTCATGTTTTTAGGGAATGAAATGTGTTACCTGACTTTATGACTAACAAAGGTTTTTCGATACAGGAAGGATTTGCTTCTTTAGACAGTCCACTGACTGGAGCTGGAAACTTGATGATAAATGATATGATAAGAGTTTGTTTCCTGAAATGATTAGATTGTAAGATTTTATTTTCTGCCCAAAAAAAATAAATGCAGGGAGATGCATATCGTCTAATTGCCTTTATTTTCTCCAAAATTTAATACAAAAAGCTGAAAACGTTTACTACTTTGCAGTGGTTTAAATCATATCTTAATCGGGGTTAATTTGGGGGTTAGAGGAATTGATAAGGAGCTAGTTGTTGCGCAATCAAGTCAAAAAAAAATGACAAAGGAAAATTTCAGACAAAGTTTCTGGAAAGTTAATTATTAAATGCATGCATACGATATATGAGGAGACAGAATTTTGATTGTGGCATCTTTTGACTGAAAAATTTAGGTTTAGGGCTTAAATTATTGTAATTGAACTCAAAATGATATTACTCCTATTGATCGTGGGAACTTTATTTATTTATTTTATGGCATCTGTGGTCAGTAGCTTGTTATCGTGATGTTTGTTGGATTCACTTTTAGACTAATTCATCTGAAATATTATATCTTGAAGGTATATGCTTGCAGACTTTAATTTGGACCATGACATTCACTGATTCATTAATTAATGCCTGGTAAATATGTATATTTCTTTCCTCTAGTTGACTCATTGCCAGCTCCTCTTCTTCCACTAGTTACTAATTCTGCCGCCTTCCAGTTGATGATGGCATATTGTTAGGGCAGCCTGGAGTTTTGTTCTGTCCCTTACTGCATTAAATTCTTTCTACCACCTTATTTTGCCTTGAGGGGGGTGGATTATGAAAAGATTGATATCCTTTCTAGGAGAACTAGAGAAGGGTAGGCTAATCGATTAAGATATGCAAAGCAATGGAAGGGGGTCGACCAAAAGTAGTACTAATAGTTTTCGAGGATTGTTTATTTAGTTCTCAAAACAATGATGATTAATATATGTTTAGTGAAGTAGTCATATATATTCAGATTTCAAAAGTCATTGTATCATATCATGGATTGGTTCTAACCTAAGAACACAAGCTTACGGTTTCAAGCTTCAAAGTGATTTTGTTTTGGTCAGCCAACAAATGTAGTAAGGCTTATTTCAATAAATAGAAGATACGAAAAATGGTACTTGAATTCCTAAGTGTGAGAATACAAACAAAGGAGCTGCATGACACGCCCAAAAGTTACTAGAAACACCAAAACAAAAAACAAAAGACTTGACAGAATAGGGAACAACAATCGAAACCATGGGGCGGACCCAGCTTTACAAGAGATGACACCACTCAATTGCTAAATGTCTATACTAAGTATACCACCTATTTGGAGTTTTACGTAGTTAGTAAGACTAATGAATTCATTAATTTTTTTGTAATTTTGTAGGGAATGTGGTCAAAAATTCCAAGTCAAACTAAATTTATGAAAACATAATTATATACTAATATTTAAATACTAAGGATAAAAAAGTTTATTCTATAATTTAAGATTTTATTAAAAAAGTAAAAAAATTAAATTATTCTCTTCAAAAATTCAAATCTTACTTTTGAGACTTGCAGTGATGCTTTCTCTTATCAATCCTAGGTTGCATTTTTTTACTTTTTCAAAATGACTCATCTAAGTTTCAGTTGTTCAATTGTAAGTAATTTTCAATTTAAATTAAGTTTTTAAATAGTTTGTATTTAACTTTACGCGGTTTGTGGATGCTTATACTTAGTTTTGAATCAATGAATAGAAATTTGTTAAATTGTTAGTAGTTGAAGTTGATAATTTGCTATGCAAGATCATATTTTATTTAATTTTAATATTTTAGTTTATGTTAATGAGAAATGAGTAGTAATTTTTAACAGGTATTTTGATAAGTAAGTCATGAAAAAATATTTTAAAATATAAGAAATAGTCTTACAATATTCAAGTCTTGGGCAATAACAATATAATTATACTAATAATGATACTCAATAGTCTTACAATATTCAAGTCATGTTGTATTTGATCTAAGTACTTTCTTAGCAGATTCTGAATAAAGAAATTTTTTTTTGATTATTATTATTTAGGTTATGACACTACTTAAAAAAATTTCTACATTCCTCCTGATCCAAACACCACAATTCTAATATCAACATTAAATCGATACTCATTGAATGAAGTTATCAAAGTATTTAAAGTTCAAATTCATGCCAACAAATAAATTACAATTAACGATAAAAATAACAGGTTCAAGTAGTACATAGATTTGGTATTTGGGATACGTAGTGGTTGAATATTGGATCTGAATGTAGTTTAAGGAGACTATTAACTATTTTAATGGAAAGCTTTTTACTATTTGACCAAGTAGCCTGACTGAAATTGATCAAGGTAAGTGAATTTTATGCACCATACACTTCAGCTTGTGTTCCTATCATAGAATTTTGCAAAAGTCGGTGGCGTAAACAAAATTCAAAGGAAAATGGATTTCGACTCTATGGAATCTCACTAGCAATCGAGTATTGTGGAAAGCACCGTGGATGACCCATGAGCCTGTATTGTATTATTGTGGTGATAAGCCATGGTTTCCACGTTTGGGGGCAGGGATTAGTTACGCTGCAGCTATGATTAGACGACAGTTTGGATCAAAACATTTCATCCAAATAACTCATTACCTTCATCAATTGAAGTTCTCTTATGGTGAGCCTAGAACTTCAAGGAAGGTGGAAGAGATAGGATCAAAGCATGGAAACATATTCATAGGGCTAGAACAAGGAAGGTATACTAATGGAGCCACTCTCAAGTCTCTTGTGTGGCATGCCTGGCCGGTTAAGGACATTGTGGTTCCTTGACAAGGTAGTCCTTATCATCCAATTGACTCGAAGCCTAAGATGTTACGTTGAAAATGGGAGTTGTTAAGTAAAGGCTCAAGTCGAAGAGGCAAACTTGGAGTTCAAAAAATGAAAGACTTCGAAAAAAAAGGTTAAAGAATGTGAAGACAAAGCAGAAAGGCGAGAAATGAAAATTCGAAAGCTTTGTGAGTAGCACGAGGAATGAACGGTAATGTACGAAAAGTTGAGTGAAATAATCACTTCTATGGCCATCGAACTCGAGAGACTTAAAAAACGCTCTTGATAATTTGGTGCGAGCCTACTTACATGCCAAAGAACACCAAACTCCATCAGTGCAGGAATATGGCTCTCCATGCTTCCATGAACAATTAGAGTGAAGCTATTCAGATGTTGAGATAGGAGTATGATCAACTTACTTGAGTGTGAATGCCATACACTCTGACCTTATGCAAAGCCAAGGATACTCGGGAGTCGTGGTCCTCGTGGAGGTGTGAATATTTGAGGAAGCAAGATCAGGTGGAACACCTTGTAAAGCAAATTAGCAAAGCAATTTGTTAAGCAAAAGAGATGGTCGAAGGGGAAAATGTACTAAGCAGATTCACTAGAAGAAATCATATGGACAACGCTCCATTGACTTTGGTCGATGATGCATTTGAGCGGTACCAACAAGTTAAATGGTTATTAAAAGGAGTAATCCATTATTTTCTTCCCTCAGATCTCCTTGTCTCTTCTTTCCATTGTCTGTATGCGAGAAAATTCATTAGCAAGTAGAAACTAGATTATTATTGTATCTAACAATAATACTCTTTCGGTCTCAAGTTGTATATTTATGTTTTGACTTCGTATGGAGATTAACAAACAACAATTTAATCTTATTATTTGTATATTATTTCTTTAATTGCTTTTCATAATATTGATAATATGTGGTTTCTAATATCAAAAAGTAACAAAAATTAATAGTACAACATTAAAAAAGTAAGAGCTATAAATATTCAAAAAAATGAAAATGGGTATAGTTTTAGGACAATTAAAAAAAGATATAGATATTCAATTTGCAATGTAAAAAGTAATAATAATAATTGAATATAGGGCAAATAATAATAATTATAATAATATATTTAAAAATTACTTGCTATATTTGTCATTGAATTAATTAAAAAATAAATAATAAATACATCATAGTTAAATTATATTTGAAACTGTGGGACAATGCGATGAGAACCTCTTAGTAACTAATTAACCGAACTACCTATTAGCTTAGTTAAGCCTCGTTTGGAAATTGGAAGTACGAGATTGTGTGTGTGATAAGAACCCCGTAATGATTTTTTTTTTTTGAAAATTATGGTTATATTTCATTGGGTAGAAAAGATACAGTAGGTGTTGAGTCCTAAAAGGCCTTCACCCCGTACAGCTGTGTCCCTTGTAAGTAAGACCTACCCATTCCCTCGAAGCATACAGACACCTTCTCAGACATTTATTCACAAGGCGATTAAATACAGAGACTCAAATGGAATCCAGAAACTTAATGCCCTCAGCAACACACTTTCCATACACACGAGCATGCCTTACATCTGGAACTCACCCCAACATAAGCCAGCATTGCAACCCAGCAGAGGATTAATGTTGTTACCGAAACTGAATAGCTGCAACTTGACAACACATGCTGCAGCACCTGCATAGAAATAACCCAGAGTTATTAATTAGCCGAACTGCCCCTATTATCTTAATTCTAGAGGTTTTGTTCCATCCACTGATCCTAGTTTGATGGAAGCTGTTAAATACTTCTGCTTTGAAGAAAAGATAAAGGATAACATCAAATCAAATCAAACAACTAGTAAATTTTGTAAAATACCTTAATATTTACTTTTGGTGGACGTACGGTAAGAGGTTGGAGACTAATTTATAAACTTGAACCACACTGAGTGCAATCAAACATTTTTTATATTTTCATTTCAATTAAAAAAAAGATTTTCCCAGGATAAAAATGAATTCATGATCATTATAAAGTTGCAATTTTAAAACTGTAATAAAAGGAAAAGACGAACACAGAAATAATACTGCCTACAAAGTCGAAATTAATAGGTAAAAATGGGCGGGGTGCATGATGATGTGTCTAACATGAAAGAAAAGAGAGCGAAGGTGAGCCAAGAACAACTTGCCGGAGGACTAGGTTAAGGCCGGTGAGCCGGCTTAATTAATGCCTGCCAAGAAGCAAACACCGGCAAGTCATTCTTGACTCAAGCCCCCACTCCCTCCCTTTTCATGCAAGAACGCCCATCATCGAACATATAAATTCGTATGACATTTAAGAATCTGCCTGCTCTTAGTTCATATGGTTGCCTTGAAGCATTGCTAACATATTTATAGATAGCGATGGTTGGCGATTATATTATGGCACTTGAAGGATCTGACTACGCTAAGGGCAACAATAGGCCCGATACAAGCAATTTTGGCCCCACCTGCCATCCACTGGGGTAAAGAGAAAAGGGGTTGGTGATTGTGGGAATAGAACCTTTGGAAGGATAGGGCTTGGAACACTGACAGGTTTTGGCCTTTTGAAAATTAATGCTCCAAGGGAATTTCTTCCTTTTGTATGAGCACATGGAAAATATTTCAAAAGCTGTTAAGAGATGAGCATAAACAATTTTAGGGAAGACAAATGGAAAAACTATTGAAGAAGATTGAGCAAGTAAAAGAGGGGATGAAATGAAGTCAACTGGATTGATACGGTGGAAAGAGATGCATCAACTCATTCTTTGTAATCACTTATTCCCATATCTATTTGTTGTTCTTATTTGTATAAAAGAAAGTATTAGATCGGTTCATAGGCGCTTGTTAGGCCCGACTAGAGCTTCTGTACAGTGGACTGTTGGTGTAAAACTGTTTCAAAAGTGATACAAAGAGAAGTTAAAATAGCTTTTTCACGAACTAATTAACGTATGTGGAAGTCTTAGAGGACGTAATTAAAAAACTATTAGACAATGTTTTAATTAATTTATCTTTACTAAATAAAAAATTCCACTTTATTAAATAAAATCATAAGTTTAAGAATGAAAGAAATAAATAAAAAATTTGTATTAATTAAAATAATAAAACAAATTAAATCAAGAGAAAAAAATTGAACCACATTAAAAAAGAAATGAATGTGAAAAAACCATAACTCTTTTTATAATTTTATGAATGATTGAAACGTAGAGTGAGAACATAGAAATGTTTAATTAAATATTTATTATTACACTTTAGTACTTTTTGAAAAAATTTCAGAGTCAAACACTTTGTTTCTGCTTTTCCAATAAAAAACCTCTTTCATAAGCTAAGCTAAACACCCACTAATGTCCTTTCTACTGAGAAATTATAACATAAGCCCTTTTTAAACACTCACAGACCTATCAAATAATTTTATCACATGTCAACAATTTTCTCCAGACCAAGTCAGAGAAAAAGGGACCTTTTGTCGATCTTAACTCATAAACCTAATTCTCTGATCAGAAGACTTTTTGGCTTGGCTTGGTAGGGTGAAAAAAGTGGGAAGGTGAAAGGGGTTGAGGAGAAAGTGAAAAGAAGTTGATTTCACTAGCTTAGTACGAGAAATTATCATTTTTGATCTTTATTCACAAAAATAAATGATTCGAAAGTCGAAAACATAGGAGAAAAAGAAATAAAAACCGTAATCAGTCAAGGTTACATATTTATAAGATTGTTCATCTATTCTTTAGATTTACGTTTTTATCTTAACTTACAAATGATATAATGATAATATAATATGAATTGATTTTCTTTCCTTTCATTTTTTAACTACAGCAACTACCAAGCAATAGATGGAAAGTTTATCCATTTTTCTTTCTTTACTACCAAGCATGTTAATAGAAAGGAAAAAAATATATGTTTTCCACCTTTTCGTCTCGTCTCCTTTACCAACTTTCCATTTTTCCATTTTTCTATCGCCCTACCAAGCAAAGCCTTGTGACTAATAAACTTGGTTGAAACCAGCAATGTTAATATTCTGTAAGTTTAGCAAAAAACACTTGAAAATTCAATTTGTGGGAGACCATCCCAAAGTTTTATTATTTAGCTAAGGGATTCAAACTTTTACTGGAAAAGGAAATACTTGCCAAAATGGGATATAAATACCATCTCAAAATCTGGAGATTATCACAAATACGGAATTAGAACCCAAAACATCAACTAACGCCCAGCACGGTAAATTGGTATTTTAAGTATGGATGTTTGTAGACCCGAAGGGAGCAATTACTAGGAGGATTAAGTGGGAAATTTTGGTTTTGCAACCAAATTTAAAAATAAGAATAAGGAGGCAGAAGCAGTGGTTGATGTCAATGGGCACATAGGAATTGTTTTTGATGCAACTAAGTGCCTTTTTGGTTCGGTTTTTTTAGCTTATCAATCTTTTAAAAGTAGAAACTAGGCCAAACAGGATTTTAAGAAGCTCTTAAAAAATAAAAATAATTTTTTTAAAGAACAAAATTTTAAAAAAAGAGCTTAAAGAAAAGCTCCAAAGAGGAGTTTTCTCTTCTCTTCCTTTAAAAACATGCCAGCTTTTAAGGAAATACCTCTCTCTCTCAATCAATCTCCCTCTCCTCTCCCTCCCTCTGCAAATCACCTTTCTCCAATGCAAATCAAGATCCCCTTCTCCTCTACCTCTGTCTACAAAGACTACTAGAAAAAATAAAATAAAAAACCCAGTAACAAAATAGTAAAATTTGGGGTTTTTTTATTCTTACAAAGATTAAGAGAAACGAAGACCTAAAATTCAAAATTGCATTCGGATGGTTTTCTCTGTTCTTCACCAAAAAGGATTTTAATGTCAAATACATAGTTTTCTCTTTTTTCTTCTTTCTTATTCTCTTTTCTCTTCTCTCTTAGGGAATTGAAGTATCATGGTCTGATTGTTTGCTAGATCAACAAAAATCTAATACTATTACTACTATCCAAAGTTTAAGAGCTGTTTTGTTTCTGTATGGATTTCTTTGATTTTAACATCTAAAATTCGAAGTAGAGTTGTTCCACTTTGGATTATTGGGTAATTGAAGATGACATGAATATTCTTGACGGTAATTTTAACCAAAATTAAAACTTATCTAATTTAATTTTCTAAATAACTTACCAAACAGATTTAACTTAATTCTAAAAGCTATTATTTTCTATAAAAGTTTTATAATAGCTTTTAA
Organism: Theobroma cacao; assembly: GCF_000208745.1. Classification (NCBI taxonomy): domain Eukaryota; kingdom Viridiplantae; phylum Streptophyta; class Magnoliopsida; order Malvales; family Malvaceae; genus Theobroma; species Theobroma cacao. The sequence goes on along the minus strand of NC_030858.1, from coordinate 15,390,863 downwards.
GTTAAAAAAAAAAAAAAACTAGCCAAACAGGCTCTAAGTCACGACTGGTTAAGGTACTTGTAAATATGGAGAAAGAGGGCCAGAACATTGCTGCTATATAAGAGGTTTGTCTTGGTTTTGTTATTTGGGGTGTTTTTATTATTTAATGGTATTTTTGACTTGGAATGTCAAGAGACTAAGTAGAGGTGAGAAAAAAGGGCAATCAAGAGTTTTATTTATTCAATTAAGCCTAAGTTGGTGTTGTTACAATAAACTAAACTTAAGGAGGTGAATCATAGTTTGGTAAAGTCTCTACGGGGTTGTGAAAAAAATTCAATATTTGGCAATAGAAGTTGAAGGTAGATTGGGTGGGTTACTAAGCATGTGGAGTATGGATTTTTTTTAGTTAGAAAATTCAATTTTAGACAAGAATTTTATTATTAAGTTTGGCAAGAATTAGTGGTGTAAATAATAAATGTGCCACTGGTAATATTTATGCTCCAAATATTGAGGCTCGACGTGGGGAATTATGGGTGAAATTGATAGAAATTATGAGTGATATTGTGCATGGTGGTTTCTTGGGGGCAATTTTAATATTGTTAAAAATGAAGATAAGAGAATTAGAATAAGTGATGTCACTCTATCAGCGGCACAATTTAGAGATTTTATTGATGCTTGGGGTTTCGTGGACTTACCACTATATGGGAGCAAATTTACATGGTGCAATAATTGGGAGATTGCCTTATTTACTTGGTTGGACTAATTTTTGTTGGATTTGGAATGGTTTGAAAGTCTTAGTAACTTGGTGCAAAAATGTCATCTTTCATCTTTGTCAAACCATAATTTGGTAAAGATAGGAGCATGTGAAGTGAATTAAGGCCTTAAACCTTTTAAATTCTTTAACTATTGGATGGATGAAGATGGATTTCAACAATTAATGTTGGAAAATTATGGGAAATCAGGGTTAGGGAATGAGGTTAAGTGGAATGTTTGATTATAATTATGAAACTTCAAGCAAGTTATCAAAAGGTGGAAAAGTTTGAAAGGTGGTGAGACATAGTGTCACGAACTACGCTCTTTCACTCTTTCGCTTAAGACATGGTGAAACATCAACAATAGCAACAAATTAGACTAAGGCAACACACATCGAAATCATAGGGCATATCGAATGCCATATACATAACCATTAAGGCCAAATAAAGGAAAATGTTTTATTAATATGAAAATGAATACAAAGGGACAAAAACACACCATTATCGGGCCATAGAGGTAGCCCTAGATGATTCGCTACAAACATACTTTTACCAATAAGGCAGTTTAACAATCCGCAGATTGTTCACCCCTATAAAGAGTTTACAAGATTTTACAAGTATTTCACCAATAGCCATTACAATGCTTGAGATAGGGACATCTCTTTCCTAAAGGGTTTTCCCTTTAAAGACTTAACAAGAATTTCTACAAATGTCACCAAGTGCCATTATAATGTTTGAAAAAGGGAACATCTCCCTTAGAAACACAAAAGACTTAAACTCCTAAGGAATTCTACCCTATCATGACCCTATACATGGAAAGCGACAGCTTGTGCTTTCATCATAAAATTCAAGCCCAAGACAAAATTAAAGTCATTTATACTGGCTATAATCATGTTCACCTTCCCTTCCTAGGAGCCAATCTTAACTTTTACGTCTTTGAAGTTTCCCATAATAGTTGAAGCTGGTGAGTTAACCGTTTTCATTTGCCAAAGTCTTTCTTAACTTTAAGACCACATCTTTTTAATTCTCTTGAAGTGCTGAAGGTGTCTAAGGTGGCCATGTCGAGCATGGCTATGGTTCTTTTCTCATTCAATAACACCTTTACATAAATTAGACCTTGTTAGGGCTCTTTCTCCATCTTTTTCAATTACGCTTATAAGGCGTTAAGGAAACAAATGGAACCCATTCATGCTAGCTCTTCCTCAATTTCTCCAACTATGGTGTGGGGTGGTGGTGTCTCAACATTGGCAATGCATATCGTATTGAGAGCTACTCAGTGAGGACAAGTAACTACTGATATGGTTCTTTGCATAAAAAATAAGATATCGAAGGTTGTGACTTGAAGTTTTATGGCTTGTTTGTTCTTGATTAAGGTGAGTTTCTAGCAAATGGTCTTCTATCGCCTCCTACACTCAAGGGTTTGCTTACTCTAAAAAGTTTTACCTTACTGTTTGAGCTAAAGCTATTTGTCTTGGATGAAGGGTCCTTCTTTTTGTTAGAGTTTTTACTATAATCAGTAAGGCATTTGGCAGCCACCATTGCTAGAGTCACATATTGTACCTTTTGTCACTGTAACTCCATCCTCACCTATGTTTTCAGACCTTCAAAAAAATAGAATAATATATCTTTTTTAGTCATATCCTTGATATTTAGCATCAGAATAGAGAAGTTCCTCAAAAAACTCTCACACTGATCCCATTTGTGACAACTCCTACAACTTTTGTCACACCATATACTCAACATTCTCAAGAAAAAACTGGTTCTTCAGTTCTCGCTTGAGGTTCACCCAAGTGTTGATGCGACACTCACCAGCAATGAATTTGGAAAGTCACCATAACTTCACATCCCCAGTAAGATATATTAAAGTCATCGTCACTTTGTCCTCCTTCAGCTTTGTGCACATAGCTCAAAAATACTGCTCCATATCAAAAGAAAGTTCTCCAACTACTTAGCATCTTCAGCCCTTTTGTATTGCTTGGGCTTTGACACTTTGGCCCTTTTTACCTCGATCTCTTGAGTTTGCACTGGCATCATTTGCAACAATAATCAAAAGAATTACCTGAGCTTTCAATTCTCTAATCTCACCTTAGAGAGTGCTCAACGCATCCCTCGTCTCATCACATAAGGTATTAATCATCTTGGACAAGTCCTACTAGGCTGTCTCAATTTCATTTATTCATTCGCACAAGACCATTTGAGCTTTTAGTGCTACCAACTTGACCTCTAGCTCATCAATCCTATAATTATCCTCTGGTGCACTCCACGTGGTCACCATGTTTACTCTTGAGTGTAGCATATCTTGCCCGTGCTCTGATACCAACTGTCACGGACTACGCTCATTCGCTTAAATATACAATAGTTCATGCTTTGCTTAAGTGAATGCTTCACCGCAAGCCAGCCAATAACTTGTTTATATCTTATCAAACATCAACAATTACAACAAATTAGACTAAGATAACGCACATCAAAATTATAGGGCATACCAAATGCCATATATGCAACTACTAAGGCCAAATAAAGAAAAATGTTTTGTTAATATGAAAATGAGTACAAAGAGACCAAGACAAGCCATCGTCGGGCTATAGGGGCAGCCCTAGATGATTCACTACAAACATATCTTTACCAGTGAATAGCCCAACAATCCATCGAATCCTCACTCCCTATAAAGAGTTTACAAGATTTTATAAGTATGTCACCAATAGCAATTACAATACTTAAGATAGGGACATTTCTTTCCTAAAGGGTTTTCCCCCTAAAGACTTAACAAGAATTTCTATAAATGTCATCAAGTGCCATTACAATGTTTGAAAAGGGGAACATCTCTTTTAGAAGCACAAAAGACTTAAACTCCTAGGGAATCCTACATTGTCATGGCCCTATATAAGGTTGGCTGATGACACACAGCACTAGATTCACAATATTGAGGAGGAATTGTTTAGATTAAATATTGAATGCAATATGTGGGTGCGAGTTTTGATAAAAAGGAAGTGGTAATTTTAAAGACTTCAAAGCTATGGAACTTATATCGAAAAGAAGAGGAAGTTTGGAGACAAAAATCGAAGGTCAAATAGGTGACTCGAGGAAACCATAACATAAAATATTTTCATGTTATAACCTTTGGGAAAAGGAGGCTAACATTCTATAGTTTAGTGATACAAGGGAAAAGAGGTTGAAGAGCCAAAAGTTATCGAAAAGGAAATTAAAAAATATTTTGCGGATGTATATTCAGAAATATGACAAAACGGGCTACTGATTTAACTTGTGAGTTCAAGAAATTGTCAATGAGGCTGAGGTGGAAATCAAGGCTCCCTTCATAGAATAAAAAGTGTGGGGAACTTTTTATAGTTGTGATTGGAATAAGGCTCTTGGGCCTAATGGTTTTAATTTGATATTTTTCAAGAGATAGTTGTTGGTAAGTAAGGAAGATGTGATGGGTTTTATGGAAGCATTTTTCTGGGATGGTAAACTTGGCAAAGGGGTGAACTCTCATTCATTACTCTAATTCCAAAGGTAAATAATCCAAGGACAATTAATGAGTTTCAGCCTATTAGTTTAGTTGGTAATATTTATAAAATTGTTTCTAAGCTACCTACAAACAGACTTAGATTGGTGATTGGGGAAGTCATTGGTGATTGATCATTAATTAGCCTTTATAAGGGGTAGGCAAATTACTAATTTTGCATTAATAGTAAATGAGATGGTTGATTTGGCAAAGAAAAGCTCAATTGGGGGTTTAATTCTTAAGATGGACTTTGAAAAGGCCTATGATTGTGTGAGTTGGGAGTTTTTGGACTCAATTATGAAAAAAAGCTGATTTGGAGATAAGTGGTAGAGATAGATCAAAGAGTATGTCACAACTACCAAAGTATCAATTCTATTTAATGAATTGTTGACCAAACCGATTGATTTGAAGAAAGGTCTAAGATAAGGGTGTCCTCTTTCACGTTTTTTCTTTATTATAGGTATGGAGGCATGAAGTGTTTCTATGAAATGAGCAAAGGTGGTGAATCTTTGTCAAGGAGGAACAGGAGAAAAAAATCTCATTTACAATTTGAGGATGATACAATATTGTTTTATAAGGCAAAATTGGAGGATCAAGTTAACATTAGGAGGGTGCTTCGATATTTTTAGATGGTTTCTGGCTTAAAAAAAAATTTCTTTAAGAGCTTTTTGTATGGAGTGGGGTTGATAATGTTGTCCTTAATGCTTGGGCAGAGATTATTTGGTGTACAATAGGTGAATTTCCAACTACATACTTTGGCTTTCCTCTTGGAGCTAAACCTAGACGCTTGAAAACCAATAAATCGATTTTGGATAGAGTGGACGTTACACTTGTTGTCTAGAAATCCAAGTTATTATCTGTGGGAGGTAGGGTCACAATTTTGAGATCCATTTTTGCTAGCTTATATGTCTTTATCTAAAATTCTACAAAGAGTAATAAAGGAGATTAAAAGATAACAAAGAGGCTTTTGTGAAGTGGGCGTGATCAAAAATTAAAGATGCATTTGGTGGATTAGGGAACGATTCGTAACTATAGTGAAAATGGTGGGCTTGGTTTACTTAGTTGGGAACTTAAGAATGGAGCATTGCTAAGTAAGTAGTTTTGGAGATATGAAAATGAAAAAAGAAGTTTACAGAGGGAGATAGTTAATAGGAAAGTAAGAAGTGATCCATTGTCATTACTACCATGCCTTGTGATTAAAAGGAATTGCTTCGCTTTGTGGAGTAACATTATCAGTCTCCTATCCCTTACCAACAAATTTTTATATAGGTTCCTTCAAGCTTTGGAGTTATTATTAGTAATGTGCAAATTGTTCCTTTTTGGATGATGAGTGGCTTGATGGGTTAGTTTTAAGGGAGAGTTTTTCTAGGATGTATGCACTATCGGTCAACAAAAAAAGAAAGGTGTGTGAGTTTAGGCAATGGGTAAAGAATGAGTGGGTTTGGAATATTGAATTTTGAAGGAGAGTTTTTGGATGATAGATGAGTTAGAAAGATCAATTGTTGAGGTTACTTAGAGATTGTCCACTAAAGGAGTGTCTGCAAGATAAATTGATACGAATGGAGAAACAAATGGAAAACTTTTTACTAATTCTTTTCGTAGGGCAACATTGAGTAAGTCTATTGAAAGAGATGATGTATGGTGTTTGGTTTGGTGTGGATTGCTACCTCATAAAGTAAAGGTTTTCACATGGCAAGTGTTACTTCGTAAGGTTGCAGTTACGGTGAATTAATTAAGAGAGGCTTACTTAGAAGAAGTATAAGGGTGTGTGGCATTTGTATTATGAAGGTAGAAACTGTTGATCATTTGTTTTTCTCATGTAGGAACACTTGGAAATTATAGAGATTATGCATTAGCTTATGGGGTTTAAATGGATTTATTCACTGAATGCTAAGAGTTTCTTGCTTTCTTGGAAAGTTTTTTTTATTAAAGAAAGAGTAAAGAATTGTGGGATACATTTTTTTTTTTTGCCATCATTTGGTCTATGTGGTTGTTAGGAATGAAATTGTGTTTGGAGGCAAGTTATGGGTCCTTGAGCAAGTTTTTGATCTAGTCAAGGTTCATGTTGCTTCATGGGCTTGAGCTAGATGGTTTGAGATTGTTAGTTCTACTCTTGATTGTTTGTTTTATCCAAACCTAGCAAAAATTCCTAGTAAGTGGTCTAAAGATGATGTTATGGTTGATTGAGTAGCACCCATCGAGGGGTGGGTGAAATTTAATGTTGATGGGGCTGCTAGGGAAAAGCTAACAAAGGTAGGTATTGGTAGGGTTTGGAGAATGATTTGGCTGAAATCAAAGCTACATTTTCAAAATATAGAGTGCATGATGCAAACTTCATGGAACTTAATGCAATTATTGAAGCTTTTACAATTTTTGTATCTTCCAAATGGCAGGCATACCATTTAGACCTGGTAATTTTGGACACGACACGTTAACACGACACGAGAAGACACGAGTTAAACAGGTTTTAAACAGGTTTTGGGTTTAGTTTTAACGTGTTTCGTGTTTAATCGTGTCTGACACGTTAAGACATGAAAACTTTTGTGTCTTAATGTGTCAGACACGACAAAAACGTTTAAAACAAGTTTACTTAATCGTGTTATCGTGTTTAAACGTGTATACATGACACGTTTATTAACCTATTAAAAATTAATAGTTAAAGATTATTTTAACTTTATATAAATAATTTTAAATAATTATTTTAATAAGTTTTTTTAATTTTATAAAGGTAATAATGTAATTATTGCGATTGAAAATTATGAATGATTTTTGGTATTATTAGTATTTGAAGGTTAGATGTTAATGATGTATTTTATCATATTATATGATAATGAATTTTACATATGTTATTAATAGTAAATTTTATTATATTTGATGTTATTATTATTTTTGTTTTGTTATAATTATTTTTATAATTATAGATTTTAAATTTAAATAATAAAATTATATTTAATTATAAATATTTTTATTGAATCGTGTTAAACGTGTTAATTGTGTTAAACGTGTTATTAATCATGTTGTGTCGTATATTGATACGTTTAATAAACGTGTTAATCGTGTCGTGTCGTATTACATGTTTATTAAACGTATACATGTACGTGTTTTAAATTTAAAACACGAATATTAAACGTGTCGTGTTTGTGTTTAGCCTTAACGTGTTTTGTGTCTAATCGTGTCTGACACGTTTACGACACGAAAATACGAAATGTCAGGTCTAGTCCCATTCATTGTTAATTGAGAGTAATTCTGAAAATGTAGTAAAATGGGTTAGTGAACTGACTAGTGTCTCTTGGAAATATAGAAAATGGATTCTTAGAATTGAGTTTTTTAAAAGAAAGACAATAAATTAAGATCATTCACACTTTAAGGAACGCTAATTGAATAGCTAACCGATTGGCTAAGTATGGGGTATAAAGGTGGATCGATTTATCGAATATCACTTTGTAGTATGGGAGGCTATTTATTTATGATAGTGAATGTTGGTCTGATACAGCTAAGCCAGAATTTTGTTTTTCTAAATTCATGGTGCAACTATCGTGTCATACTGCTTATAGATATTCACATAAGCTTTTGTTGATTCTACATGATACTTTCATGCCGGTTTTGCATTTAATATTTGTTTACTGCAGATAACGGCACAAAAAGAAATATGAAAGGTGGACGATTGAAAAGAATAGAGTGGTAATTGCAGTAAGACTGTTAACGACTTGTATGAATTAGCTAACGATTGGTATATTGCTGGTTGACGACTAATGGGACTGTTATGGTTGTTTATCTTTGGTTTTTGGGTGGTAGTGTATTTGTCTTATTGTTATGGTTATAGAAGTGTGATGGTTAATATGCTGGATGTGCATTAGCATTATAACCATCGGCTTTATCTCTGTAATGGGGTTACCCTTGTTCCTTATATTAATGAATAATTTTATTTTTTAAAGAAAATCTATTATCTTTTGAATTTGTTTCAAAATGCATCAATATATCAACACATCAATAGACTTAGACATAATTTCTCACATGATTTTTAGGTGGACATATATGTAACAAATTTCATCCATATTCTAATGACACGTTTATTGGAACAAATTTAGAAAGATGCAGATGGAAAATAATAAAATTTATGAAAATCACGGATGAAAAAAACATCATAAAACTAATAGTGCAATTCACACCATTTGCCCCGTATTTTATGCTCATCGATTGTGAACCCACCCTTCGTTATGCATTTTACTTCTCTAATCTATCTTACCTTGTATACCCGCACATCTAGCATAACATCCTCCCTTTTTTCTTTATTTGAAAGTAGCATAACATCCTCCTTTTAGCAACACTATTTGTATTTTATGTTTTTACTTCCTCTATTCCAATTTTAATGAATTTAATCTTTATATTTCATTAAAAGTTATTTTAAGGATAATTGATAGCATTTTAAAATATTTACAGTTAACTTCGATTTTTTTATGATGTGACTTGTCAACCTGAAAATTTTTAACCACATGGAACACATATTAATACCAAAAAAATATCTTTAATAAAAAATTACTAATTTTAAAATTTTAAAAATATTAATCGTTATTTAATTAAAAGAAAATGTGATATTGTTTATACTGATATGTACTATGTAACCAAAAAAGTAATTCTACTTGGTTTACAAGTAGTAAGATGTATACCACATTCAGTTTCATATAAAACTATTGATTTTATTGTTGCATAAAATTTCCCCCTAAATTTTAGTGAGATTTTGCAATCATGCATTAATCTTGGTGTACTTCTTCATGCCAACCATTTTTCTTTGATGCTAAGTGATATCTGTACCAAGTGTTTCATTTTTTTAATAATTAATCCCAATTACCTAAATTAAATTGCTCACTTCGCAATATGTTCCGGTTTGCTTTGTTATAGATCCTCGATTTCTACTATTACCTATAGTAAATATGCCAAAATACCCAATTTTGAAGCAATTGAGCTGAAAACTCTTGCACTCGTCGTTAGCAAAAACATGTGCATGGAAAATAATATTGGAGTATTTTCAAAATAAAAGGTTATCTTTTCAAATGAAAAGTTATCTTTTCATATTATAACTCAAAGGGTATATCTTAAGCAATGGATGATTGTTCTCTTACAAGATAATTATTGAAACAATTTCTTTATCCAAAGATTGTGTCTTACAAAATATAGAGGTGTCTTTAAGATAAAGAGGTGCCTTGATGAAAAGGTTGTGTTCTTGAAAAGAAACATTTGTAAGATTATATAAAAGACCTACTGCTAACCAGTTTGACACACTAAAAATAAATATGACAAGTGCAGAAAAATCAAGAGCAAAAGAAATTGTAATGTTCTGAAAATAAATATAAACACTTGAGGGCTCTAAGGTCGAATAACTTTGCAAACCCTTTGGTGTATCTAGAGATCTACTCTTATAAAGTGCAAGACGAAGTTAGACATTAACTTCATTATATCCCTAAAACTATTCGCGTAATTCTCTTTTCGCATACCAAGTAGTGGGGACAAAATAAGACTTAAAGATAGCATCTATTTAAAGGAACGTCTTGAAGGTAATTTTACTAGTTCCTTGAATTCCATCTAAACCCTATTTGCATAAACAATTTTATGATTTATGTTTTGTGCTAATGGAATTCAAAATGACTTCACTAAAAGAGATGGCTACCAACATTGTCAAGCTAGAATGCTTTGAAGAAGAATCTATGGATGAGATTCATTAGTGGCAAAATGGTTCTACATCGGATTATAAGATAAGTTTTCTTTCCTTACTTGATATGAATAATATTGTGTGATGTGCATAATAAACGCATATTGGTTGGAAAGAAATATTTTGTCACATCTTCAGATGATCGTTTTGTTATGAATCAATGTCATGAGCTTTAATGCATGCTTAATAGCTTTAAGCAATATAATCTTAACATGGATGAAACTATGGTTATGTCTTTTATAATTGATAAACTTACCCCCCACATGAAGAGACACTAAGAAAACTCTAAAACATAAGAAAGAGAAGATGTCTTTTGAGGACCTTAGTAATCATCTACGAATAAAGGAAGATTATGATGAATAAGAAGAAGTCAAGCAAGATACGACAAAAAAAGATTCTGATGGAAAGAATCTTGAGACTTCAAAGGTACATATGATGAAACACAAACCATCAAACAAGCCGACTTTGTACAACAAAAGTAAACATTATGTTGGTATGAATGACAAAAGTCATAGGATAAAAAAAACAAAAATGGTCCATGTTTTCATTATAAAAAACTTGGACACTTCAAGGCAAAACATAGACTTTTGAAATACAAGACACAAAGTGTGAACAACAAGTTCGTTGCTATAGTTTTCAAGGTCAATCTTCTCAAAGATGATGGAGCATGATGGATTGACACTGGTGCAACTAAGCGTGTATGTAAAGAAAAGAGTTTCTTGAAGTCCTTAGAAGCAGTTAATGATGGAACCGCATTGTACATGGAAAATACCTCCACTACACAAGTGATAGGAAAAGGCACCATAAAACTCATATTTACTTATCGAAAAGTAATTGTACTAAATAATGTCTATCATACGTAGGAAGTTATAAAGAATCTTATGTCGAGTGGCTTGTTGAATAAGTATGGCTTCAACTTAACATTTGAGGCAGATAAGCTCATCTTTACAAAAGGTGGACAATATGTAGGAAGTGGATACTTATGCGAAGACATGTTCAAGCTTAATATTAATAAGCATGCTACTAGTTCAATTTATATTAATGCCTCAATTAATGTTCATGATAGTAAAGTAGCATTGTATAATCTATGACATAATAGATTAGGTCATGTTCATTATAGAAGAATGCATGATATGGCTAAATTAGAGTTTATACCTAATTCTGATGGAAATAATGATATGTGCAAGACATGCATAGTTACTAAAATCACAAGAAGCTCATTTCCTAATGTAGAAAGAAACTCCAAATTGCTTGCATTAATACATTCCGATGTTTGTGACATGCATAGTACTCCATCTATTGGTGGAAAGAAATACTTCGTATTATTTATAGATGACTTCTCTAAATATTGCTATGTTTATTTATTGCATGCTAAAGATAAAGTAATGGAGAAGTTTATAATCTATAAAAAATGAAATTGAATTGCATTGTGAATTGCTTATCAAATGTTTACGAAGTGATAGAGGAGGTGAATATTATAATCCCAAGTATTTCAAGTCCACTAGTATTACTCTTAAGATTATCATTCCATACGAACTAGAACAAAATGGTGTAGCAGAACGAAAGAATCAAGTTCTTATGGAAATGGTCAATGCTTTGCTTTCTAATTCGGGTTTGGGAAAAAAATTTGTCACAGCCCAAAACCTAGGCCATGATCGGCGCATGGGCCCAATGGGCATAGCCCACTAAGCCCAAGCAAGCCTTTTTATATAATCGAGTTCATCATTTCATCAATCATACATCACCATTTCTAAACCACAATTCTCAACTATATGTATTTCGATAATATAACATAAAAACCAAATATTTATATTTTTAATATCCCAAAGTATAGTCATTCATTGCCATCTCATAATGGTATCATCAATCATAATATACATATATCGTTTACAAAATGATCTTAGCACTTCACATCTAATGTACATATGCACATGCAAAAGGCTCTTGACGACCAACGGAGTGACTTTGGATGGGGGATACGGCTATTGAATGCCATGATACCTACCAATGGTGAACACCAGTGGACCCCTCAATCTATGTCCCAACTACCTTCGGATCTGAAAACAAGAAGTTAAAAAGAGTGAGTATAAACCCAATGAGTGAACATAGGAAGGGAACAAGCATACGATACGGAGAGTTTTGAAAACATGATGCACCCATTTTAAACAATGCAATTTGTATATCATAAACCACTCGATGCCATATTGACGGTTAACTCGATTTAAAACATTTAGGAAGTTCAACTTTCAACATTCAATGTAATTACATAATATTTTCTCTAACATTTTTATGGTATGTGTAAACATGTATACAACTATTGGTCATCAGCTCATGTGCACTCCCATACCGCACATAGCTAGAATCATCATCCTCCAGTCATCAGCTCATGTGCCCTCCCACACCGCACATGCGCGGTTACAGTTATCACTCAACATTACATTTCAATGCATGGCACATGTAACAAGAATCTTTTCATAACAATACATCACATGCCACAAATCAATTGGCAATTCAACTTAATATTTCAAATACGTAATTCATCACATTATATGTATCGCATAATATAGGAACACATGAGTTAATCACATTGCACAATTTCACAACGTAAGGACATTTCATCAAAGGGTTGTTCCCAGGCACATTTTTAAAGCAAAGACAAATAAAGTTTTCAAATGATTCATTCAAACACATGTGCATTTATTTCAAAGTATTTTTTTAATGCAAGTTCACTCACCTTAGTAATGCGACCTTACAAAATTGACATCAATAAGACTTTACTTCAAGTTAAGTCTTGAAGTGCCATTACAACCTATATTTGCCAATAATCAATAATAGCCTCAAATACATCATAAATTTGAACTTAATAATTCTAAGAAGCATACGCTTGATAAACTACATTTTAACCTAATTTTTAACCTAGAATTCTAGTCTAATTCTCAAAACCATCATATCAACTATTCCAATTTAAAGGTTCTTTACCTTGGTGAGCTTGGAGGCATAAAGATCAACAAAAACCTAATATTTTCAAGAAAAAGAATTTGAAGAAATTAGCAAATAAAATCTGAAAATATAACTGTGAGACCCCAACCTCTATAGGCTTGTAACCAAGCATAGATGTAATAATACGAGCCAAGGGTAGTTTCATCATTTTCTCTAATAAGCTCCCAAAGTAAGTTTTAAACAATATTATGGCCTAATTAGGCCTAAGGTATAAATGGATGGTGAAATTAGGGGTAAAATGGAAAGGAAACAAAAATTTTGACGATTTTCACAATAGGGGCAAAATGGTCATTTTTCACCTCGGGTTAAAATTTTAAGTTTTTATAAACCTGAACATGTCTAGACCATTATGGATATTGTCCCAGTGTGAAAAGAGCAAAAAGATTGCATAAAAGATTGGAGGAAAATAAGTTAATTGGTGGAAGGGCAATTTGGTAATTTTATGGGAATGGATAAGTTGGCCTATAAATATCTTGAAATTTCAAGCAGCTGGTCTTCTTCTTCCTTTCTCCTCTCTCACATTTCTTCAATTCTTCCATGAGAGTTTTCTTCAAGCTTTCATAACTTTCTCTCTCTAACTCCAATTTTCATGCTTTTGGTGTACTCTTCCATAAACCCTTATGCTCTTTCATCCTCTCACTTTAAAACCCTTCAAAAATTTAGTTTTCAGACTTTCTCTCACTAGTTGGGCATTCTAGAGAGAGAAAAAGAGAATTACTCCATTGATTTGGAAGCAATCGGAAGATAATTTGACTACAAAGGAGCCCTAGGGTAAGTGGTTAACTAAGCTCAATTTTTAGCTGTAGAAAATGGCTAGTAATTAGGATTTATGAGCTGTTTTATTGTTAACTATGTTCATTACTTTTTAGTGATTAAGATAGTGAACATAGATAGCCATTTAATGTGGCAATTGAAAACTAGCTAAGAGATAGCTTTTAGAGTTCATAATGTGTAAATTGATCTATTGTTTATGTTAATGTGATCCTAAGTTTTAAGGAAGCCCCATCATCCCATTTGGACAATTAGGGGAATTGGAGTCATTTAAAGGCTCTACAATCATTTGCTGAGTGGACTGCCTATCGAAATTGCTTTGGGAATATGACTGTTTTGAACAAAGTGTTTGATTGATTTTATACAACTTTTCTAAAAAAAAAATGAATGCCTTGGGAACAAGCTCTTGAGAAATGATTTATGTTATGATATGTGGTTATTATGGATTTCTATGTGGCTGCATTATGTCGATATACTATATGCTTGAATAAAATGTTGTGTAATTATATTGACTCGGCTATGTGCGAGTAGGGAGTGCGCATAAGTCGAGGATGACCCGGTTATGTGCGAGTAGGGAGTACGCATAACCCGGTGATGACCCAGCCATGTGAGAGTAAGGAGTGCGCATGAGCTAGTGAGGATGATGATGGGATGGTGTGATGATGATGATGGGTATATGCGTATATATATATACATATGTAAATATGTGTGTTATAGGAAATTGATAGATAATGGTTTATGGCTGTAATGCATATGAAACTTGACATGTTAAACCTTGAGAAATTGTTATGTGTTTTATATTGGTTTTGAACATTTCAAACAGGGTGGTTTTCTTTGGGAGAAAGGGAAATTTTCATTTGATGCCCTGTATTTCGCTGCAGCGAGAAACTTTCTAATTCTGGGTTGCAATTTCGCTACAGCGAGATTGAATTTCGCTGCAGCGAGAAACTTTCTGTTTCTGGGTTATAATTTCATTGCAGCAAAAAACTTTCTATTTTGGTCTCCTATCTTGTTCAATTGTTGTCCTATCTTTCACTTCTTTGCTACCAAATCAGAACATGGACTTCCAACATTAAGGATTAAATGAGTTAAGTTTAAAATGAGGAGGTTTAGTGACAAATCCTCGGCCAGTTGAGAAACCCTCGTTCGGTTAATAACTAAATCCCAACATCGCTGTAACGAAAATTCATTCTCGCTGTAGCGAAGATTCGTTGTCGTATTTGACTTACGTGTGTAATATTGAAGCTTTTATTCTTCAAATGGTTCGTTATGTATGAGTTAATCATTTTCAAATGATTAATCATTTAAAGGCTTGATGAGGGGTTTTTAATAAGAATAGAAACAAATTGCATTGTTTTAAAAAAAAGAATGCATCATGATTTCATTAAAGATTCCATATGGTGTGCTTGTTCCCTTCCTTGTTCACTCATTGGGTTTATACTCACCATTTTCAAATTCATGTTTTCAGATCACGAGGCAGCCGGTAACTAGGACGAGGTGTCCTTGTAGACTTGTGTCCATCTTTTGTTAGGTGTCTCGATATTCAGTAGCTGTACATTCATTCGAGTCCCTCCGCTGGAAGTCGAGTGTTATTTTATTTTGTATAGACAAACTTAATGTAAATTATTAGAATACATGTTGTAGACATTGTATGTAAATTTTTAAGGAGTAATGCCAGTACGAGATGGCAATGTATATCACTATTTTGATTCAAAAGTATGAAATATGACTTAGCGATATTTGATGGAATGATAAGTAGGATAAAATGATAGGCTTGCTTGGGCTGAATAGACTACGTTTATTGGGCCTTGCGCCTATCATGGCCTAAAAATTTGGGTCGTGACAATAACCCATAAATTCATAAATTCCAAGAATTGAAAATATATACCTTTTAGCCTTAAAAATGGAGATTTGAAGTGAAAATTCAAGTGTTGGTGATGGTGGAGTAGAAATAGAAAAATAAAGGAAAGAAAGAAAGATTTTTCCTTCTCTCTCCTAGGGTTTAGTTGTACTAGAAAATGGAGTTAGAAGCTACAGGTTTGGTGCCCAAGAAGTTAGGAGAAGGAAGGAGTATGAAACGAAAGAAAATGAAAAGAAAACAAGAAAAAGAAAATGAAGAAAATTTTATTTTTCATGGTGAAGTAAAAATGGCGTTGGAAGCATAAAGAAGAAGAAAAAGCTACTGAAAGTGAGGAGAAAGTGCTGGAACTTTAGATATTTATCTCTAAAGTTAGTCAAAGTTCACATAATTTAGAAAAATGTCCTTTTTTTTCTTCTAGTGTAGTGCTTTCCCTTTAACAAGGATTTTGACCACTTTCTAACCAGGACTAGGCAAAGTGGTAAACATTAAAGTTGTAGCCCTACCTCTTAGCTTTCTAATGGTTTAAAAGTCATATCATTTGGACTACTGTAGTAGGATATATGCTTAAAAAACCAAAACATATGCAAATAAAGCAACAATCCATTATGCAGCTTTCTTCACCAATTAAAATTAATTTTTGATCCTACTCCTCTAAAAACATGAAATAAATATAAATAACATAAAACTAACATTATTAACTTAAAATAAACATTTAAACACAAATTAGACTAAACTAATAAAATAAATAAAAATACATAAATTCGATCCTAAACTAGTCTAACTTAGACTAATTAGGTATTTAATCTTCCATTAAATATGTGAATTTGATGTACTCATCAGTCTACCTCTAGTTATGTATCTATGGAGGTCGAGGTTTCACAAGATTTTAGGATGAAGCCTTATTAATGGCTTGCCATATACTAAATAGAATCTTAAATGAAAGGAATAAAACTACTCCTTATGAGCTATGGAAAGGAAGAAAGCTAAACCTTAAGGATTTAAGAGTTTAATAATGTTAAGCCATAGTAAGAGTTTCGAAACCAAAGAGAGGAAATTGGATGAAAGAGGAATCGAATGTATATTAATAGGATGTGCTAAACATAATAAAGTATATCATATCATGGTGCTAGAACGTAATGATAAATATTCCATTAATACGATCATAGAACCAAGGGACGTTATCTTCAATGAAACAAGGTTCAATTTAATTCTAAGACCTAAAGAACTAGTAATGGAAAGTGATAAAGTTTTAACTATTCAGGTTCGAAGCAGCAAAGGAATTAGAAAAACAAAGGCACATGGATCCTATTTCCTCACTTACTTAGTAGAAGGTACAAGAGAAGAAGCATAAAGATACTTACCTTACTGCTTTAATGTAGAGGGCGAAGTTGATCCTCAAAGCAATGAGATCTTGAGATGTTTCCTTTCGGAGAGTAGTAATACAAGATGAAATGAACTTGATAATGGGAAACAAAACTTGAAAATTGATAGATCTTCCACTAGGTTCCAAGCCAATAGGCTATAAATGGATTTTAAAAAAGAAAATGAAAGTTGATGGAACCATTGATAAGTTTAAAGCAAGGCTAGTGGCCAAGGGCTCTAACCAAAAGGAAGGTGTTGACTATTTTCATACATATGCACCGATAGCAAGAATAGCTACAATTAAAATGCTTATAGTGCTTGCATCTATACATAAAATGGTAATTCACCAAATGAATGTGAAAACGACATTTCTAAATGGTAAATTAGATAAAGAATGTATATGGAACAACCTGAAGGGTTTGTCTTTCCTAGTCAAGAAATGAAAGTGCATAACCCTGTAAAGTCCTTTTATGGATTAAAACAAGCACCTAAACAATGACATCAAAAGTTTGATAAGGTTGTGCTAGCTAATGGCTACAAGATCAATCAATCTAACAAATGTGTTTATAGTAAGTTCCATAATGGTAAAGGTGTCATCATTTGCCTATATGTGGATGACATGTTAATTTTTAGTACCGATTTGGAACGAGTGAAGGACACAAAAAGGTTTTTTTCAAAGAATTTTGACATGAAAGATATGGGTGTGGTAGATGTTATTCTTAGTATAAGAATAATCAGAGATAATAATGGCCTAACATTGTCTCAATCTCATTACATTGAAAAGATTGTAATAAAGTATGGTAAGTTAGATTAAATGCCAATGTCTACACTTTATGATTCTAATTTAAGGCTAGTACCCAACAAAACCAAGCCAATCGCACAAAATGAATATGCAAAGGTGAACAAATGCTTAATATATGTTATGGTGCACATAAGGCCAAACATTGTTTTTGTGGTTGTGATACTAAGCCAGTTTACAAGTAATCCAAGTAAAGAGCATTAATATGTCGTTCATAGAGCACTAAGGTATTTAAAGAGTGTAATGAATTATGGCATTTATTATTTAGGTTTTCCTTTAGTTTAAAGGTACATAGATGCTAGTTGGAACTCAAATAGAACAGATCATACTTCTACAATTGGTTGGATTTTTACAATTAGGGGGGGTGCTGTTTCTTGGGGTTCTAAGAAACAATCATGTCAAAAGGACTTTAACATGGTGTTTGGATTTATAGCTTTAGCATCTATGATCCAAGAAGCAAAATGGTTCAGATATTTTCCCTATGAAATTCCAATATAACTTAAACCAATGACACCAATCTTGATACATTGTGACAATAAAGTGACAGTATCAAAGGCATATAATCAAGTATACAATGCAAAAAGCCAATTTATTGGACTTTGACATAGCATTGTAAGACAAAAAATTAGTGATGGTATAGTTACTATAAGCTATGTGAGGTCTTGTGAAAAGGTTAGATAAAGAGGCTTCTGTATAAAACAACCAATAGGGGGTGAATTGGTTTTCAATTAAAAATTTCACCTTTTTAAGAATCAAAGTTAAACATCAAAATTTTAAGCACTAAGCTTGAAGATAAATGAATAAGATTATAAATAAATGAAAGATAAAGCTAGTAAAGGGTGAAGGGAGGACAAAAAAAACTTAGCCACGATTTTTATAGAGGTTCGACCTCACAATGCTTGCGTCCTCTCCCTTGATATCACAAGGAGTTTGAATCTACTAATCGTTGCCTTTCTCAACTAGGTTCAAGCATAACTTTTACAAGCAAGTGCCTTTTAAGGATCAAGCACAACCTATCAACAAGTCACTGCCTTTTCAAGGTTAAAGCACAACCTATCTACCTTTTTCAATGGAGGTATAACCAAGTTTACTTTTTCAAGGCTCAAGTATAACCTATCTAACTTTTCAAGGAGGTATAACATTTCAACAATGGATTACAAGATATGATACCTCTACATATGTTGAACAATCGATTTAAAATATTAGAGAATAAAGCTAAATTAAAGAACTTAAGCTCAAAAATTGGTGTTCTATTTTAAGAGTGAGATGTAGTGTGAGAAAGGTATGAACTTGAGACTGAAAGCTTATCTCTCTTCTTAAAATGAAGATTTTCTCTTTTTCCTTCCTTGGTTCTCTTCTCTATTCTAAAATGGACTTCTTCGAGGTATTTATAGCCTCTCTTAAATTCTGTCCATTAGAGAGAAAAGAGATTCAAAATTTCAAATGTTAAGGCCACTTGAATATCGTTTGTCAATTTTCAATAATCAATCATTGACCATTTAAGTAGTTGATTCTTTTGTACCCTTGGATATTCTTATTTCCAAAGAATTGATTTTTCCATTCTTTAGAAGACGATTCTTTTTGCTCTAATTTTGACCCTGATGCACTTTTTTTTCCAAGAATCGATCATTGCTCTATTGAGTAAACGATTCTTCTTATCTAATTTCAAGTCTAAAACATTTTTTTTTTGCAAGAATCAACTTGTTCCTTCTTAAAAGTTGATTCTTCATTTCCTTTTAGTGCCATTTTGAAATTTCAAAATCAGATTTTCCCACTCAAAATTTGTCCTATTATTCTCCTTTAGCTTCTTCAACAAATTTCAAAACTTTCTTCATTTTGGCTCAAGGAATTGATCATTAGGGACTTGAGAAGTTGATTATTTCTATTCAATGCCCCTTCATTATGCTTTTACCTTTATTGGAATTAACCTTGCTTCTTTAGAGATCGATTCTTTCAATCCAGTAGCTTTCTATTTCTAGAGAATTGATGGTTTGTTTTTGACAAGTTGATTCCTTCTTGCTACAAAGAAGAAATATTGCTTTCTATGTTATAGGAATCGATACTTCACTTTTCATAAGTTAATTCTTCCTTGCTGGAACTTGTTTTTCAAGCATTAAAAAGATTTCATTTTTCACAAATAGCTTTAAAACATTTAGGGGACTATTCTTCCATATCAAAATCATTTCTTTTCAATTCCAAAGCATATTTAGATTATTGAATTTTTTCATTCAAAACCAAAATCAATTTCAAAGCTAACGATCTGCCCTTGCTGATATGACAAAATTAAGAGCTAATTTTACAAAATCTCCCCTTGAATTTGTGCTTACCTTTCAAAACATTTGGAAAATTTTTTAAAAGCATTGTCTAACATAGCAACAAGAAAGCATGGAAAATTTACTCATATTTTTCCCCTTTTTTGTTATATCAAAAAGAGCTTGAGAACAAAGGATACAATTTCAAAGCTCAAGAGGACATAAATCATTAGTAGCTCAAGCATTTAAATAAGAATAGTAAGAGATAGCCAAATTATAATAAAGTACTTCATTAAGTGTCAATTCATTGACAAAATATCACATCAGACAGACTAAATATCATAGTAGGACAAACAGTGATGCACATGAATGGATGGATGCATATGATATAGTCATGGTTTTGGGCAATGCATTAAAACTGGTGAGGGAAGTAGTGAGTTGTACTGCTATTCTATTTGCTCATCTAATATCTCTTAATTTCTTGAAAGTTGAATTTGCTTTTTTGAAATAGTGACCATTCTCCTGTGAAGTTTAATAAGACTATCATATGCTTTGTTTAGAGATTGACTGCATTTATCAAACATGTTTCCAAATTTGAAAACAAGTTTAGCCATGATTCCTTAAGTCTTTTTATCAACTGCAGTGAACCTTCTTAGTATGACCCTCTTTTGATGATCTATTATGGCATTTAGATCTTGAAATATAGTCTCTCAATAAACACTGTGCTTGGAAGTCCTAATTTTTCTTGACCAACAGATGAATGCTGTGAATGTCCCACTGTTGGATAATCTGATGGAGTTTGAGATTGAAGATCATCTAGCAATTGTTTTGAGTTTGTTGTATCCTTTTGAATTTTAATTATCTATGAGATATTTTTCCTTATCCACTCATTCTTGACATAGTCATATTCAATCTGCATCCTTCCTAAAGATACTTTGTGAAGAAATTTGACTTTGTCTTGCATTATTGCTCTATCTATTGATGTATCAATCTTTAATTTCTCCAACATCTTAGAGATAGCCATTTCAATAAACTAAATTATTCTTTACCCCTCTTACTATTTCTTCCATATCTCTATATATGAATTGACCAAAGTCAATTAAAGTGCATCTTTGGATGTGGTGCATATACCACTTTTCTTCAACTATTACTTCAGTAATCTTGAGTCCAAAAGGTTTGAGAGTGTTTGTTTCAATCAGATGCAAGATTTTGTCGTTAACACTCAATTTGGCAAGACTGTTTGGGAATTGTACAGTTGTAACAAGATTGACCATGAATTTTGCATACAGTTCATCGTATTGGATAAAATTCTCTTCTATCATATAAGTAAGCATTTTCCTATTTATAAGTTCTAGTTTCAATAGTTTTTCTAACAGAGTGGGCGTTATGATCAGCTCTCTTCTAGCAACATATGTATGAAAAGACTCACTATGATCCACTACATGTTCATCATCATCCTTTAGGTATAATGTGGTGGCATTTTATTAGAAAACTCTTAATAACTTTTCATAAACAGATACTTAAGTATTCACACCAACCTAGTTTCCTTAAATTCTCAATATAAGGCAGATTGAACTCATTTTTGAACCATTCCAAATCAATAATTCTACCATGAACTATTGTTCTTTTAGCAAAGATTTCATCAAACACTTGCCTACTTTTCTTACTTTAGAAGTTAATATCAAAGGCATTCAATTTGTGGGTTTTTTCTACTTTGGATGCTGTGGCTGTTGCTTTCCTTTTTCCTTCTCTTAATTTCTTGAGAGCTATAAGCTTTACTTTTGAGGACTGAGGATCAGTCGTGAAAGAATTTGAATCAAGAACTTAAGGGTTTGAGAACAAGGATTTGACACTTTTGCAGAAATGACTTTTTTCCAAAAGAAAATGGGTTTTTGAACTACTAATTGGAATTGAATTTGGCACTTAACTTTTTGATGCAAATATAGAGTGTTTCTGAATGAGTGGAGCGTTTAAAGAGATTTCTCTAGAAAGTTGTGATTTTCTAACAATTTGAAAGAAGGAATCACGTCTTTAGGTTTGGAACTCAAATGTCTTTGTGTTTTCAGGCTTTTAGGAATTGAGTTCTAGACCTTTTAAGGTTGATTCCTAAGCCCTAAACTTTTTATGGTTCCCATGACTTTAGGAACTGACATTTGAAAAGAGGATAAATCTATTCTTTTTTATGAACCGAAATCACAATAAAGGTAATCTTTCTTTTGAGAGAAGGAACAAGTTTAACAATGTCAATCTTTTGATTCATGAGTTATTATGCATGATATGTCATTCAGGTGCATCACTTAAGTAGATAAATATAAGATCAATGACATTGCATTTACTTCAAGTACACACCAAAATAATATAAAGTTGAATATCATGAAGAGGACCTCTTGAGATCTTGCTAAATTTTTCATGCTGTGTTGATGAAGATCCTTGTTAATATATAAAAAATTCTCATCACCATTTTTATTGAAATTTCCATTTCATACTCACACTTTTTATTTGAAAATCGGTGTTTTTATGATATTTCATCATTGATTTCCTTATTGTTTAATGAAAAATTTTCTTCTTTTAGCCTTCTTCTTTTGTCATACAGTTCTTCTAATCTCCTCCAAATTTCTTTGACATCTTTATACATAGGTACTTGACTATGTTCTCTTCTTTTAAGTGTAAATAAGAGTGTGCATAGCTATGACATAGAGTTGTGGCACATAAACGTCATTTCCTTTCCAAATGCTCTTTTCCTTGTGCTACTTGAAATAGCCATCTTCAACTATTTTCCAAAACTTGTGATCATTTCCTTGAATAATAACTTCATCTCGTTTTTCAATTTGATAAAGTTCTCATAGTTGAATGAGGGAGTTTCCGTAGTTGATTTTCCATGACTAGAAGTTGTTGATATAAGGTTTATGCCCATGGGAGTCATAATATAACTTCTTCTCTTTTTTTCCACATCCATAGGATTATCAATGGTCATTAAGCAAAAATTTATGACTTCTTCATCTTTTTCACATTGGGATTCATCTTCATCGCTCCATACAGCTACCGTTGCCTTTTTTTTTTAACTTTTTGGATTGTTTTTCTTGACATTTGGACACTCGTATTTAGTATGTCCCAATTCTCCACAACCATAACATATAATATGATCTTTGCTTGACTATTTAATTATAGCTTCTTTCCTTAGGTCTTCTCTTAGTACATTTCTTCCAAGAGGTCTTTTGTTTCTTCCACCTTATTTGTTTCTAAAAAAATTATTAAACTTTCTAGTTAACAAGGCTATTTCTTCATCATTTTCATCCTCGTTTTCATTTTCTTGGAACCTTTTTTAAAGATTTCCTTTGATAGCCTTGCAAGCTATAATTTTTTCTTTTGTGCCTTCCTTGATGGATTCATTTCTTTCCTTCTCATGTTTTAGTTGCATCTCATAAGTAAGTAGAGATCCAAGCAATTCATCCAATTGAAGATTTTTCAAATCTTTTGCTTCCTCAATAGCTATTACCTTTTGGTCTCCATGATCTTGGAAGAAAATAAAGGATTTTCTTCACCAGTTGAGCATTCAAAAATTCCTTTCCCAGTGCCTTTAGTCCTCTAATGACCTTTGTGAATCTCTTATACATCTCCTTTATAGGCTCTTCCTCTTCTATCTTTAAGAGTTCATAGTCTAGAGTCAATAATCCAATTTTTGACTCTTTTACTTGTGAGGTGCCTTCATAACAACTCTCGAAAGTATCCCAAATTTCTTTAGTTGAAGTATACATAGCTACCCTATTGAATTCACTTTCACTAAGTGCACAAAGCAAGGCAGTTGCAGCATTATGATTAAATTGAGTTAATTTTCAATCCGTATCATCCCATTCAGCCTTAGTCTTAATATGCTTAACACTATTTACAAGTTTCATGGGAACATGAGGTCCTTCCAAAATGATGTCCAGAAGAACCAAATCCATAGATTAAATGAAATTTTCAAATCTCATCCTCCAAAATGGATAGTTTTCACCAGTGAAGAATGAAGGTCTCATCATCAATTGGCCTTCACCTATAAAATTTGTTGGAGCCATTTTCACTACTTCAAGCTCCTTCTTTAGAATCTCTCAAAAGTTGTTAAACTTGCAAAACTTGAGAACCTGCTCCTATACCAATTGTTAGATAAACAAGCTTGAGTATGTAACAACCAAAAGGGGGTGAATTGGTTTTCAATTAAAAATTTCACCTTTTTAAGAATCAAAGTTAAGGAACAAAACCTTAAGCACCAACCTTGAAGATAAATGAATAAGAGTGTAAACAAATAAAAGATAAAGCAAGTAAAGTGTGAAGGAAGAAGAAAAAAAACTCAGTCATGATTTTTGTAGAGGTTCAACCACATAATGCCTACATCTTTTCCCTTAATATCACAAGGAGTTTGAATCCACTAATCGTTACCTTTCTTAACTAGGTTTAGGCATAACCTTTACAAGCAAGTGCCTTGTAAAGATCAAGCACAACTTATCAACAAGTGACTACCTTTTCAAAGTTAAAGCACAATCTATCTACCTTTTCCAATGGAAGTATAACAAAGTTTACTTTTTCAAGGCTCAAGTATAATCTATCTATCTTTTCAAGGAGGTATAACTTAATTACAAGATATGATGCCTCTAAATAGGCTGCTCAACAAATTTAGAGTATAAGAGAATGAAGCTAAATCAAGGAACTTAAGCTCAAAAGCTGGTGCTTTGTTTTGAGAGTGAGATGTAGAGTGAGAAAGGTATGAACTTGAGAATGAAAGCTTTTCTCTTCTTTTGAAATGAAGATCTTCTCTCTTTTATTTCCTGGTTCTCTTCTCTTTTCTAAAATGGAGTTTTTGGAGTTATTTATAGCCTCTCTCAAATTTTGCCCGTTGGAGAGAAAGGAGATTCAAAATTTCAAACGTTGGGGCCACTTGAATCTCATTTGTCAATCTTTAGGAATCAATTAGTGCCCATCTGAGAAGTCGATTCTTTTGTACCCTAGAACATTTTGTTTCCAAGGAATTGATCTTTCCATTCTTCACAATTTGATTCTTTTTGCTTCAATTTTGACCTTGATGCTTTTTGTTTTCCAAGAATCGATCATTGCTCCATTGAGTAGTTGATTCTTCTTGTCTTGCTTTAGGTCTAAAACATTCTATTTCTCAAGAATCAACTTGCTCCTTCTCAGAAGTCGATTCTTTATGTCCTTTAAGCACCATTTTAAAATTTCAAATCAAAATTTCCCCCTCAAATTTGTCTTTTTATCCCTTTTTAGCTTTTTCAACAATTTTCCAAACTTTCTTCATTTTGGCTCAAGGAATTGATCATTGAAGACTGGAGAAGTTGATTATTTTAATCCAATGCCCCTTTCATATGCTTCTACCTTTACTAGAATCAACCTTTGTTTCTTAAGAGTTGATTCTTTTAATCCAATAGCTTTCTATTTCTAGAGAATCAATGGTTCCTTTTTGACAAATCAATTCCTTCCTACTATTGAAAAGAAATATTGCTTATTGTTTTATAGGAATCGATACTTCACTTTCAAAAGTCAATTCTTCCTTACTAGAACTTGTTTCTAAAGCATTAAAAAAATTCTATTTTTCACAAATACCTTAAAAACATTTAGGGGAATGTTCTTTCTTATCAAAAATCATTTCTTTTCAGTTCGAAAGCATATTTAGATCATTGGATTTTGTCATTTCAAAACTAAAGTCAATTTCAAAGCTAACAAAAAACTTAGTGGATCTTTTTACCAAAGGTTTGAAAAAAGACTTGGTAATAAAGACCTCAAGAGGGATCGGTCTCAAGCCTATCAACTGAATCTCTAATAGTGGGAGCTCACCTAAATGCTTGTGGCTGACCTACAAGTGTTGGATACTAACCATTTTACTGCATGGATGAGCGTAAGCATTAATTTCTATTTTTCATCCTGAGGTGTATAGTGCTTGGTTCACGTAATATACAAAGTAAGGTTGAACAAAAGTTCTGAATAGATTCATAACATGTATATGTTAAAGTACTATAAATACGAGGTACTTACAATGGAGGCTACCTATTTGAGACAAAGTGTGGCCGTTTTTAGGAGTTAAAGGTTTGACTCTGACAACAATTATGAATGATACAAAACACAAGGTCATAAAAATGTATTGGAAAAACTAGATACAAAGTAAGCAAGGAAACTTGTGTGTGTTTAATGGCCCAACTAGTCAAATGAAGAATCAATGGTTTAATGCTTCGTCAATTACTTAATTCTGACTAAAACCAACCACACTCACTATGTGAAGGTTCAAATCTTAAGATACCTTCATTTATGCATAAGATTTCCAAAGTTGTTAGTATTTAGAAATTTTGAAAATTGCGAGAGATTGTTGGTGTATTTTCAAAATAAAAGGTTGTCTCTTCAAATGAAAAGTTATAAAAGGTTGTCCCTTCAAATGAAAAGTTATCTTCTCATATTATAGCTCAAAGAACGAACCACACTTACTACGTGAATGTTTAAATCTCAATATACCTTCATTTATGCACAAGATTTTCAAAGTTGTTAGTATTTGAAAATTTAAAAAATTGTGGGGCATTGTTGGTGTATTTTCAAAATAAAAGGTTATCTTTTCAAATAAAAAGTTATCTTTTCATATTGTAGCTCAAAGATTATGTCTTATGGAATGAATGGTTATCATACTTTTATCCAAAGGTTGCATCTTGCAAAATGTAAAGGTGTCTTTGAGACAAACATGTGTCGTGATGAAAGGGTTGTGTCCTTGAGAAGAGACATTTGGAAGTCTATATAAAAAAATTGCACCCAACCATTTTGACACACCAAAGACAAATAAGACAAAACTAGAAAAATCAAGAGCAAGAAAAAGTGTAATGTTCTAAAATAAATATAAACACTTGAGTTCCCATTATCTATCAATCCAAATTCTTTATAATCTACTTGCTATAGAAAGTAGGCTCTAAGGCCAAACAACTTTGCAAACTATCGAGTGTATCTAACAGTTTACTCTTGTAAAGTGCAAGAAAAGTTAGATGTTGACTTCATTGTATCCCTAAGGCTATGCACATAATTCCTTTTTGCATGCAAACACTACAAAAAAAAAAGGTTTTATCAATGGAATCCGTTCTGTCAATAACAATCCGTTGGCAATTACTTATGGACTACTGACAGATTATCGATGGAACAAGATTGTGAGGAATACCAACCGAATGAAATTTGTTAGTAACATAATTGCACGCATGAATTGTAAGATGGCATGAAATTTATCAACAGAATCTGTCCATTAGTAATAGGTTACCAACGGAATTTGTTGACCATGTTACGAATGGATTACTTGGTCGGTAATGTGGTAAGACATTAATTAGCTTACCGATAGATTAGACGACGAAATTTTCATCGTATTTATTTTTTAAATATTGATGAAATATTCCTTCGATGATTTGGTCGGTAATAAATCTTAACATCCATATGAGGGATTTTCCTCTTATTAATCCTTATTTTAATTACTGATAAAATCTTACGTCAATCATTCCATCGGTAATCAAAATAAAAATGGGCACGCAAAAGTTTTTCCCCCATTTATCCCTATTTTAATTACTGACGAAATCTTATGTTAGTTATTAAAATAAAAATCCCCATGTAGGATTTCTCCCCTTTTTTCTCCCTTGTCTCTTCTCTCCCTTCTCCTCTCTGTCTCTTTCACTCTCCACTGATTGACCATTCGCCCTACCTAAGCTTGCCATTCACTGACAACACACCCACCCACAACAATCAACAACCCACACGAACCACCACACAGCCCTCCCACTCTTTGGTCCTCTTCCTTACGCTTCTCCCTACTGCCTTTCTGGCCACCCTTAGCCACCGTTAAACCTCTTGTCTAGCTGATATTCATTTTCTCCTTTCTCTCATTCAATTCACTCATACCCAAGCTAGTAAAGTTTTGGTTTTTAAAGATTGAAAAGTTTTTTGATTTAGCTTGCTTGATTTTTACAATTTGCTTCAAGGTTTAAGGGATTATTTATGAATTAATGTAAGCATGATTAGTTGTTTGAATGTTGCTAGCATTATTGTTGATTTGTTGCTTCAAGGAAAATTGGTTGCTAATTTGTTTTTGGCATTTTGTTAGCTTAAGGTTTGAATTTAGGGTTTGTATATTGGGTTCGATTTGTTGTTGGCATGATTTTGGGAAAACATTTTGATGTATGTTGCTGGTTGAGTTTATGTTGTTGTGCTTTGGGAAAATGTTTTGAATTTATGTTGAAAATATTTGGGATTTGTTTTTATTTGCTGGTTGAATTTTAACCAAGAAAATTTTGCTTGTTTAAAATGTTTGTTGGTTGAATTAAAATGTTTGCTGTTTTAACCAAAGTTTAGTAATCAAGCAAAATTACTAATTTTTAGTAAGTAAGCAAACTTTCGTAATCTAGTAATTAATTATGCAAAGTTTAGTACTCAAGCAAATATTTAAATTAATCGAATTAAAACTTTAGTAATCAAATAGAATTAAGGAAATGGAAAATTGTTTTAGGAAATAAGTAATTAACTAAATTTGTAATATTATTTTATTTAAAATATTTAAATTAATTAAAGTGTTAATGAGTTAATTAAATAATTATGTTAATTACGTAATGCAATGTATTCTAAGTAATTAAACAATAAATTAAATGAGTAATATTATATAATATTACTTTTTTTATTTAAATTAATTAAGTGTTTAGGGTTATAATTACAAAATTTAATTAATTTTGAAGAATCATGTATTAGTAATCAATCAATTAATTAAATTAGTAATTTTAAAAATCAATTGTTTGTAATTAATCAATACAAAATGTATTAGTAAATTTAGTAAAATTTAAAAGTATTTACATATAATAAGGTCTTATGAAATTAATTAAATAATTTAACTAATCAAAAGAAAAATAGTTTTAGTAGTTAAGCAATGAACTAAATTAGTAATATTATTTGATTTTAAAAATATTTAAATAAATTAAGGAGTTTAGTAAGGTAATTAAATAATTTAGTTAATTAAGTGTTAGGGTGTTATAAGTAATTAAGGAATTAATTAAATTAGTAATATTATATAATAGTTTTTTTAATTTAAATTAATTAAGGACTTCACGAAATTAATTATAAAATTTAACTAACTCTAAAGAATCATGTATTAGTAATTAATCAATTAGTTAAATTAGTAATTTAACAAATCAAATGATAGTAATTAATCAATTCAAAATGTATTAGTAAATTTAGTACAATTTAAAAGGATTTACATTAATTAAAGTTTTATTAAATTAGTTAAAAATTTAACTAATGAAATGAAAAAAAGTTTTAGTAGTTAAGCAAGAAACTAAATTAGTAATATTATTTAATTTTAAAAACATTTAAATAAACTATGGTGTTTAGTAAGGTAATTAAATAATTTAGTTAATTAAGTGTTAGGGTGTTATAAGTAATTAAGGAATCAATTAAATTAGTAACATTATATATTATTATTTTTTATTTAAATTAATTAAGGGATTTAGGGAATTAATTACAAAATTTAACTAATTCTGAAGAATTATGTATTAGTAATTAATCAATTAATTAAATTAGTAATTTAACAAATCAAATGATAGTTGTTAATCAATTTAAAATGTATTAATAAATTTAGTAAAATTTAAAAGTATTTACATTAATTGAAGTTTTATTAAATTAATTAAATAATTTAAGTAATCAAATGAAAAAATATTTTAGTAGTTAAACAATTAAATAATTCTAGCATTTAGTTGGATTTTGTTTTTGATTGATGTTTGTGTTAACATCTAATAACAGATGATATTTTATGTCTATTATAATATTTTTCTCAAAATGAAATAAGATAGGAGTTGGATGTATTCTCAAATCAAATCAAGTGGATTTTTTAGGATAGAATTTGTGAATGGTGTAGATGAATTTGTTTCACTTGCGATCAGTTAACCAAAATACATGACTAAGAATAAGATAAATGTCCTTAGTCTCGATGTATGAATAGCAAGTTCTTGGTTACTGATAAAATTCAAGAACACTTATTTCGTAAAGGATTTACTAGTGCATACACAATATGGGATGCACATGGTGAATCGTTCCATGCCGACCAATTATCAGGACATTTCATTGGTGAGCAGAACAAAGTTGTTAATGAACTTGGAGTAGAAAATCCATATGTTGAAATGGTTATAGATGCTTTACAACCGGAGTTTCAGTTCAATAATGAGACCCATGATGAACCAGTCTTTTTTAAAGATCAAAATCCGAATGTTGCATCCTTCTTTTCATTGTTAAATGATGTCGATGCAGTTTTGTGGGCCGGATGTGAAAAGCATGTAAAACTGTCAACTATGTCCCAAATACAAATGTGAAGTTAGAATTTAACATGAGTGAGGCATGCTTTAATCGTTTAATGTAGCTAGTGAAGGAGATGTTGCCATCCAATGAAATATTACTGGCAAACTTTTATAAAATGAAGACACAACTGAAGAAACTTGAGCTCGGCTATAAAAAAATTCATACATGTAAGAATAATTGTGTGTTGTTCTATAACGAATATTCCAAGTTGTCTTATTGTTCATCTTGTGGTCATCTTCAGTATAAATCAGATAAATCAAGCCGAGGAAGGGAGAAAAAACTCTTTTTAAGATTTTGCGATACTTTTCACTAACATCGAGATTGTAGAGGCTATATATGTCAAGGAACAATATAGAACACATGACATGGCATGCCACATACCAATCTAATGATGAAGTGCTAAGGCATCTTGTTGATGGTGAGGCATGGCAACATATTAATCACACTCATCAGTTTTTTGCCTTTGAGCCTCGCAACGTTAGACTTGGTTTATGTTCAAACGATTTTAGTCCATTTAGGCTAACAATGAAACCATATTTTGTTTGGCCTATAATTGTCACTATTTATAACTTACATTTGTTGATATGCTTGAACCAATTGTAGATCTTTCTTATTATGGTCATCCCAAGGAGGATAAGTCCTAGACAGAACATTGATATGTTCCTTCGACCTCTGATAGATGAGTTAAAAGTTTTATGGGACAAAAGGGTGGTCACGCATGATGCCTTGACTCACCAAAATTTCATTTTACGAGCAACATTCCTATGGACCATTAATGACTTCCTTGCATTTGGTTTGTATGAATTTATTGTTTTAACTATGACATTTAAATTAATGTTTATATGCATATTCTAATTTTCATAGTTATACTAACAGTTACTCATTTTTTCTTATTTGATAGACATGGTTACAATGAATAAGAATAAAAAAGATCATTTACAAGCTAATAGTAGTGTGGGCCCTTTGGCTACATGACATTCTATGTAGCAACCTCCGTTGCCTCCTCTACTGCCTTTTCCCTAAAGACCACAAACTCCACTTGCAACGACAGATACTGCTTCAGTACAGGCAAAGGTACCGATGCTAAGTCGATTACTCTAGTCGGAACCTTCACTCCGAATGTTGCTATGGGATTTAACATATTGCAATTTAAAGGTAGAGGGTTGAGTATCGATTTGCCGACTCTGACTCATCCAGACTGACGAATTCTTATATATCCTCTCAAAGGGAGAGAGGTTCCTCCACTATTATTTATATCATTAATTATATGTAGTTAGTTAATTAATTTATACATTTTACTAACAATAAGTTTATTTTGTAGTATTTTTGAGGAGACTGGCATTACTTCGATGATTATGCAGACTATCAAGAGTAACTTCAATAGACCTTGGTCGACATAGAGGTAGGTTCCTCAAAAGCACAAGGATAATATGTGGTGAAATTTCGAGGTAACATAAGGATAAAGTATTAGTGTATAATATTGGATAATTTCTTGTACTAATATAAATATTTCTTAGATGTAGGAATCTTTTACATGGGCTATTGTAGATGTAATGGAGGTCCGGTCCATATGGTTGAAGATTTACAATGACCACTTTAAGGACCTATTAAGGGATGAGTGCGATAAGGCCAATAGGGAAGCAGGTGGTCTTGACGTTGATCTCGTATTGCCAAAGGGTAAGGCATGACCTTGGATCACTGTTAAGGTATGAGACCAGCTAGTTGATGACATATGGTCCAAGCCCAAGTAGTAGTTACTCTCTCGCAAGGCTAGGTAGAATTGCCTTATCGAGAAAGACGCTAGCATTTCAAACATACCAATGGGTCTTTACCTTTCGCCCTACACCAGAAGTGGTTGGTACGCGCTTTTATTTTAATACTAAAAAAATCATTCACTTTAATAATACAATTGTTTATCCTATTAACAAGTTTCTATTATTACAGGAAGAGGAAAAGCAACACCATGTCACATACTCCGAGCTCTTCGAACGCACTCACAAGCAGTAGAAGAGTACTAAAGAATTTGTGGACAATAGGTCTAAGAATGTCTATGCAAGTGATACATGTGTTTATATATATATATATATATATATATATATATATATATATATATTTGATATATATGTTGCTTACCAATTAAATAACTCAATAATTTTTAATTGTATTTCTATTTGTAAAAATCATATGCTTCGGCTATATCGCAAAAGTACAGTGATGGCCATTGACCCTACTGGAGTTTGATCCAGAGGCATGGACAAAGACCATTGGAGGGCTCACCAGCACTAGGACCCATGTTTACGAATTTTGCACTAAAGTCCCTCCTTTGAGACTTTTAGCTATATTTGCAACGTTTGAGTCTGCTATGACCTTACCACTACACCATCTCATCCGACTCCTATGCCTAAGCTTGAGGGTTATAGGGAATTGATTATCGACATCAAGGACTTGAAAACATTTTTTAATAGACTTGGTGACTTGTTGATGGAGGTAATTGGATCGAGGAGATCGTTAGACACCTATAAGCCTTCCTCATCACAACAGTCGGATCCATAGCCTCCACTACAACAGCAACAGTAGTAGCTACCCTCACCCCCTTAGTGAGATTTGTGTATATGTTTTTGTTTACATGTGGATTATTATCAGATGTTTACATTTGTATTTCATTTTCATTTTTTCTATATATATGCATTTCTATGTTTGCTATATGTTTACTTTATCAATAACAACATCATATAATGATTTTATTACAAACAGGACAAAATTTGATCAAAAGAAAAATATGTTCTTCAAGTATTACTAACAAATTATCAACAGATTTCATCATTTACCGATAGAATTACTGATGAAATTCATATAAAATATCGACGAAATTATTACCATTGCAGATGGAAAATGCTTGTAAGCTTCCAAGTAGGATCCGTCAACTATTCATTGGTAGTTCCATTAGTATTTTCCAATGAAATTGTTGGCTAAATAGTTCCGTCGGTAACCACCGATGGAATTTTCGACTGGTCTAAATTTGTCGATATTGTTACCAACGGAATTTACCGATCAAATTTTCTCCTTACTAACAACATTTCGACTGAAGAATCTAACTCTTTGCCAATGGAATTTTTAGTCGGTAGGTTACCAATGATATTTTTGGTTGATAAGTTGCTGACGAAATATTCTGTTGCCGATGAATTTACCTTTATCAATGACAACATTTCCCATTGACAACCAATGAAAAGCTTCGTTAGTAATTCCTTTAACCAACGAAACCAGAAGTATTACCGATGGAAATTTTCGTCAGTAATACCCTTTTTTTTAGTACGAGTAATGGGGGGTGAAATAAGTTTTAAAGATTATTAGTTTTGAATAACATCATGTTTTGATTTGATAAAAATTATATATTATCTTGAATTTAACGTCAAGCACTTAAATTTGTCTCAAATACATTTTTAATCCCCTAAAGTTACATATTCGTTTGAAAAGCCATACATCATTATAAAACATTATATAAGGTTTCAAACAATGCATATTCAACTAAGCAAGCAAGAGCAAACATGTCTTGAAATGTCATTTGAATGTAGGAACTAGCCAAGGAAGAAATAGCTAAAGAGAAAGTGCTAAAAAACTAAGAAAACCTTAAGGCACAAGTCAAAAGTCAATCCTATAAAACCTCAAGTCGATCTAAAGGTAGAAAAAGAGCAAAACTTGAAAAACACAAAGCCATAGTGGACCCTGTTCTAGAAAGCTTAAGAAAATGAAGATTTGAACAAACAGTCAACCCTAGCTCAAGTATAGTTGATCCTGACAAGTCTTAAGCACAAAATAATTGACTTTACATAGACATAGTTGACAATAGAGAAGGCATAATTGACTATAACAGCTCAAATTTGCAAAAAGACATGATCTCGAGAGTTGGATTGAGTAGAGGGAGGTTATACTTGACTATGGAGCCTTAATTTGAGAAATTTGAAAAACATAGTTGACCTTAGGAGCGTTGTAGTCAACCCTCAAGCTTCAGCAATAGTTAGATTTGATTCAAACTTGTGTCTAACGGCTCCAAACTTCACACTAGCTATAAATAGCTACATTTGAGCTATTTGAAAGCAAAAAAAAAAAGACTTGCATCAAAGCTTCAAACCCTAAAGAAACTTTCAAAAGCTTATCCTCACTCTCTAGCTTCATTTTAGTCTTCCACCAAGCTTACAAAGTTGAATACTTGTTTCATTTGAGCTGATATTTCTTCTTTCAGTACACTTAAGCTTAAAGTATTAGCACCCAACCTTTATCGATGCATTTTCTTGCTGAAATTTGTACCTCATTATAAAGGTTCTAACTTAACCATGAAAAGTTATTTGTAATGGTTTATGGTTGAGCTCGTAAAAACCATTGTTGGTGGGTTACCGCTTGATTTCGTTAAAAAGCAAAAATCCCTTTATGGATTGTGTAAGAGTTATTACTTGATCTCGTGAAAAAAGTCGGTGTAAGGATTATCGCTTAATCCCATTTAAAAACAAAAATCTTTTTAGTAGATTGAAAACTCCTTAGTTGCCAAGGCAGTGGATGTAAATAGAGAAAAAGCCGAGCTACTATAAAATCTTTATGTCTCTTTTTAATTTTTCACATTATTATTCATTGCTTATATTTGCCGTAGGAAAATAGGTTTACGTTGATTTATTGTTTTACACTTAGGAAAATATTTTCATTTTATTATTCATAACTAGCGTTTAACTTAAGAAAATATTTTACTTTCGTATATTATTTTTATGCTTAGTGATTTATTGTTGAAAACTTGCTTTTGATATTAACAAATATTTGTGGGTTAAACAGTTTTGATTTTTATACTTTATTTTTCTTTAAAAAATTTATAAATACCAATTTACCCATCTTTTGGTATATTGTTCTTTGAGACTTCTACATTAATAAAAATATTATGTATTTAAAGACATACCTTGAAGTTAATTTTACCGATTTTTTAAATTCTAATTAAACTCTATTTACATCAATAAATATTTTATTAGAACTCCGTGAATCCTCCAACAAATTATTATTCTATCATATTGGAGGTGTCCATGAGCCAAGTGTGGTCAACTTTGAGTCAAGCTTATCGGTTTTCTCTTTTTAAAAGCCAAGTCAGTCGACTCTAGCTCAGCTCTCCCGTTTAATTATTATTTTATTATAAAAATAATATAATATTGGTTTTTAATATTAATATTTTATATCTTTAAATATATTTAAAATAAAAATAAAAATTATATTATTTATTAATATTAATCTAACCGGATCGGATATTGAGCCGAATTTAAGTCTACAATTCTACGCCCAAGCCTAACTCGGGTCGAGCCCACCGACATCCGACCCTTGAACACCATTACATCATACTTACATGTCCTTTTACTGCTTGGATATTTCAAGACAATTTTTGTATGGATCCGATAGTAAGCTCGGCTCTAAATCAATAAACACATAGTTTATGTACTGCTTTAGTCATCAAAGGTCTGACGGCTTGTGATTAAATTTCTCTCTCTAATCTCCTTACTATGCAATCTAGGCATGAATTTCTTTTAAAAAGCCATAAATCTCACCCTAACTCACCAAAAAGAAAAGGAAAAGATGGATTCTGGGTGTCTCCATATCATATGCTCTAGTGACCGACAATCTTCACTTTTTTTTTTATCAAGTACAATTTTTGGGAAAGAGATTTAGACATAATCTTATATAAAATATATATATATATATATATATATATACTANTCTTATATAAATAATATATATATATATATATATATATACTTACAGTTGAATCAAATGTTTAACTATCAATCACTATTAAAGAAAGAATATAATTATCTTATCATGACAAGGTTATTAATGAGGAATCAATGAGATATATCTTCACACTTTTAAGCACAATGATAGGATAAGGCTTTGACTCAACTTGAGGCATTTGGTGAAAATACTATGGTTTGATGTTCTAGTTGTTTCTTTCATTTTTCTATCGCCTAATGCTTTTTAAAGGAATCCATTTCATATTCTTCCCATAATGAACAAGACTAATGATTTTGAATGGTCATAGTTTCCTTATGGTTCAAGCTTTCTAGGTTGAATTCTTGACCCATTTCTAGACCATTAATTAGGAAAAAACATATATATGAGACTTCATTCAAATGGTGTAAAGACAATGACAAAAATTTTGCCTTTTAGTAAGTATTTTAAAAAAAAACAGTAAAGGATACCTTACTTTTAATTAATTGTTCACATAGTATTAGTCTTTTGATTAAACTTTATTTTTTTTTTATCAATTTTGATATTTAAATTCAGTTGTTATTAGTCATTTACTTTTTGAAGAATCTAAAATATTTCATCTAAATTCTAACCACGTAAATTTATTAAAAGAACAAAATTAAATTAGATATATACATGTATATTATGTGACGTGTCACTTGATAAAAGGATATTATTACATCAATGAGACTTCATAGCATTTAATATTCTATTAATACCACATAATTTATAAAATATCGAGATAATTAAGTTCAATTCTTTTCTTTTCTTTTTTTGATAAAGTTCTTTACTTCTATTAGTTTCTTTCTCTTTTCAAAATTTAAATTTATGATTATTCTATGCATAAATATTTTTTATTATTTTTACGTGTCTATTTTAGTTATTAAAAAATTCTATACATATATGAAGTGGCTTAGTTTAAAATGGCTTGGACAAGAAAAACGTTGGACCCAAATCCACAAGGCCTGGCAGCAATTAAGGACAAAGCCCAGCCTTCATCAAGCATAAGATGCTGAAGGTGCATGTATCATCTTTATCACGTGCAAACAAGCGCAAAATGCAACTCCTGAATCCTTTTTTCCTTTTTTTTAATTGTGTTTTAATAATCCTTTGGTGACACACTTTTCTTTCTTTCTTAGTCCAATAAATTTTGTACTTAAAGACAATTTATTTTCACAAAATTAACATGAAAAAGTTACATATTAAAGTTTTCACGCTTCAAAGTTCATTAAAGTCACAAAAATACGTACATTTCAAAAATTTTCAATGGCCGTAAAGTATCAAAGCTTTATATTAATAGGAATTCAACTAAAAGTTAAATTTTGTTTATTTTCAATTATATTAGAACACTCGAAGTCTATTCCTAATTCAGATTGGAGATTATTTATTTTTCAGTTGTACAGTTCCTAATTTGAATTGGAATCATGATGGTTGTATAGGTTTTGCAAAATAAGGAGAATTTTAAGAAAGGATTTGAGAGAGGCAAAAGTTGTATTTTTAAAAAAGGATAAAACACCATAACTCTTTTAAATTTTGATCGAAATTATATAAAGGTCCATTAATTTTTGAAATGGACACGACGTCTCAATAGCACAAATACCGTTAACAAAAATTATGAAAAAACTAATATATCCTTTTCTTTCTTTATTAATTTAAAAATTTATTATTATATTTTTAAAAAATAAAAAAAATAAAAAAAAGGAGCAGTAGATCGGTGCTCCCAAGGGAGGGGAGCACAAATGCTCCCTTTAAGGAGCCCGGCTCCCTAAGGGAGCATCGATCGGGCTCCCCAAGGGGAGCATTGGTGCTCCTTTAAGAAGCCCCAAATGGGCTCTCCAGGGGAGCACTAGATCTAGTGCTCCCTTGGGAGCCTCAATCGGGCTCCCCAGGGGAACTCCGATATTCCCCATGGGGAGCTTTTTTTTTTAATTAATAAAAAAATAAAATTACATAATAGTAATTATAAAAATTAGTTAAAGGTAAAATTATCTTTTTACTTTTTTCATGTTAGCAAGTTGACCGATAAACTAACGAATGACTAATGACTGGACCTATGTGTCCAGAGGTAAATATTTTTTTGGAGTGGAGTGTCCATTACGAAAACTAATGGAGCTTCGTGTAATTTTGATCAAAATTTTAGGAGGTCAGGGTATTTTACCCCTTTTAAAAATATTGGTATGAGAGACTCAAATATGGCTAAGATTTTAGCTATTAAAAAGGCCTTTCTTATTTTTGTAGTTTTTAAGGGGAGATTGTCATATATTTTGATCGTGGAAAGCGACTCTAGTAACATTGTGAATTGGGTTAAAAAGTCTTCCTCAATTTTGTGGAGATTAAGAAGATGAATTGTGGATATTAAAAGATTGAAAAGGGCAATAAAGAAGTGGAGGATTGTTCATGTGTTAAGAGAAGCAAATGATATAGTGGATCAACTTGGAAAAGAAGGAGTTAAGAGACAATCGGATCTCGTGTGGGTTGCTCCAAATATAAGTAGTAGACCTAGTGTGAAATCTAAACTGAAGGTTAAAGCAATGTTCTTTGACTGAGTACAGCATGTAATGTTTTTTGGTTGATTTCTGAATGATTTAGTCAGTGCAACCCTATGAAGGGTTGTGTTGATAAGTCCTTCTTTATCTTTTCCTAATTTGTATGCATTTGATCTACGATTTTTCGTTGATTTTGATTCTCTGGCTAGATTTGGTTTTATGGTCTTTTTGTTTGAATGGGGCCTATGTATGCTTTTTTTGTTTCAAAGGTTGTGCTGTTATAGGGTCATTTTGCTATGTGTGTTTATTTGTTTTAGTAGCTGGTTTTTGGATTATGGAAGAGGCTATTGATACCTCTATTGTCTATTCACACTCCTTATAAAATTACCCTTAAATAACTTCTTTTTATTAAAGTTTAACTTTAATTAAATATATTAATGTTTGTTCATTCATACTCTACAATATTAATTATTTGTATTTTTGCTTATTTATTGAAATCCTCATAATTTTTTATTATAATCGCAACTTTTTCTTTTGAAAAGTTGTTTATTAGAATTAAGCCATTATCCCATTTCAAGTATCTAAGTAAGTTGCCAAAGACTTTTAATGGCATAAAGCACCTTGCCTATGTATTTGTCACTTGTTGAAACTTACGCCTAATCTCGTGCAGCCTTAAATTCTAAAAATAAAATTTAAGTAGGCATTAAAACACACAAAATAACGAAAGCAAAAGAAAGAAAGAAAAGATAGGGCTTTAGAGAAATAGAATGCTTTGTATTTCTTTGAGGGTACATTACAAACAAAGGGAAAAGGGATATTTATAGGTTGATAGCCCCCTTTGTTAGATAAATTTGGGTTATAAGATGAGGATAATGTTAAGAGATTATTCAAATTAAATCCAAATCATAATCTTAATCTAATATAATCTAAATTTATATATACATAATCAAATCCAAAAATTCAAATTAGATTATACTACATGGGTTGAGCCTGTTTTCTGGCCTGTCCAAGTTGCCTAGCCTACTTGGGTTGCTATTTACTGGGCTGCTTAGCCTATCTAGGCTGCCTAACGTGCTTGGGCTGCATACCTTGCCAAGACTGGTCTGAACTCTTGGGCCATGACATCTTCCTCCACTCAATCCAATGACGCTTTCATTGTTGAGAGATGCATTGTTACGTCGTGTTTGTCCTTTCGCATGTCTTTGCCTTGAAAGATTTCCCTTTGTGCACCTTTGTCTTCTACCAATTTCTTGGAATGCGCTGTTCACTTGGGCACTTGTTACAAATCAATCCTCTTTTGCCTCGACCCCTTGGTCTCACGGGTGCTGGGCTGATCTCAATGATTCCATGCTCATGTCTTGAGCTTCTTAGTCCTTATTTGTGGAAATCCCATTGCCACCGATCTTGATGTCTCTTAGACCATCAACATTTTGCTGTCATTTGTTGTTTCCCTAGCATGGATGATGGTACTCCCTAACTCCTCCATGTTGGCCCCAAACTCTTTTAAGTCTGTCCCTCATCTTTCCCATGGCCACTTTTATTCCGACTACTTAGCCTTCGAGAGTGGATATCATGTCCCTTGACTTACCTTGTTTGGTTGCACCTTTGGTCTCCTTTACTTTTTGGGTGGGCCGGATTAGTTAGTTGTTGGCGCCATTTTTCTTCCTTGAACTTTGGCTTTGATACCAACTGTCATGTACTAGAACTTAAGCCTAACCTCGTGTGACCTTAAACTTTGAAAATATAACTTAAATAAGCCTTAAAATCCATAAAATAGAACAAGTAAAAGAAAGGAAAAAGAGAGAAAACTTTATAGAAATAGAATGCTTTGGATTTCTCTAGGGGTGTGTTACAAATGAGGGGAAAAGGGTATTTATAGGTTGATAGCCCTTTTTGTTAAATAAATGAGGTTACAAGATAGGGATAATGATAAGAGATCTAAATTGAAAAGATTATTCAAATTAAATCTAAATCTGAATCTGAATCTAATCTAATCTAATCTAAATCTAGATATATGGAATCATATCCAAAAGTTCAAATTAGATTGTACTACTGTTGTGCTATTTTGCTTCTGTGATGTGAAATATGCTCAAAATTAAATGCAAAATACAAGCAAAGACTACGTGCAAGTGCACACGATCGCAATAAGTAATACAGTGATAAGTTGAGTTTGTCGATCCTTCGAGGAGTTGGTTTGCTTGTTATTGCTAATTACTAAAATTAAAACAAGCTAATTTCATCCAAGCACCAAATTTTGAGAAATGATTAAAAAGTAATGTAATTAACCAATTCTAATCTAAGAAGTGTAAATAACAAATTAAGGTGGAAGTAATGGTTTAATAGTCTAGGATTATGGTATTTTTTAATATTTTACTTGGAGTTGTGTTTGCTTAATTACTTAATCCTAATGGAAATTGATGCTAGTCTAAAATCCTAATGCATGTATAATTCTCTATTGAGATATTACACAATTGCCTAACTTAATGGAATCGCTATATGTTTATAAGGAAACAACTAAATTAAGTTCTTAAAGCTATGGTTCTAAAAATTGACCATATATGGCAACTAGGCATATGTCTACCCTAATTGCACATCAAAACACTTAAATTCATTTATAAGTGTACTGAACATACATTACCCAAATCAATGTCTAATTTAGACTAACTCTCTTAAGTATCATATAAATACCTAAAGACATTTAAATGGTTATCAAGCAAATAAATGGGCAATAAAATCAAATTTGAATAAACGTTAATGTTTCCATAGAAAATAAGTAGTAAACCAACACAATATCCAAGCTATATATTAAAATCCACCATAGCCCTTGATTAAGAGTTCTAGCTCAACATATTCAAAACACAAACACAAATCTTAACAAAATGAAGCATTTATACAAAAAGAGTTAGAGAGAGAAAATTAAATCTATAGTGAAAAATTCTTTGGAGTAGTTATCTGATCCTTCAGTCGCTTAATTTCGTCTTCTTTTTCCCTCTTGGTTCTAACCTCTTTTTGCCCAAATTAGTGTTTGAACCCTTTCTTCTTTTTTTCAGCCCTAAAAAGATTGTATTTATATAATCTTTGTTAACCATTTGATGTAAAATCGGATGGCTAATAATGTTCAGAGTCATGTTTCAGTGCTTAGGCACCCAAGGTTCTGTCATTGGCCTTTTTAAGGTGTTGAGCAGTGCATTCGACATCTAAGCGCCGAGAGTTGGGAGCCTAGGTGCCTAAGTTGCTGTCCACACAGCAAGTAGTCTGCTACAGTCACTCGAATTCCTATAGATTTTTTACCATGATCCCTTTTGAACTAGGTGAAGTGTTGAACATCAAAGTTATATTTCTTCCTCTTATCTTTCCATAGATTGAAAAATTGTGTCGAGCAGAGTTTTGTAGGACAAGATATGCTTCGATTACTATACCTTGGTCTAAGGTCAACTAAAGCAAAAGTTCATGATCCTTTGGAAATTTGACTTTCAAGCTCTTTTGCACCTTCACCAACATATAGCACAATCAATAAAAGGTATAAACAAGACTTAATAACATGGAAATAAACTCCAATTACTTACTTAACCTACTAAGGTATGCATAAAGTAAATAATAAGAAAAATATAAAAAAGGTCTAAATTAATTTAAAACAAGAGGACATTAGTCATTTTTAGGCTGAGAAGAATGTAAGATAGCTCTATAAAATAGAGTTATCACACCCATAAACTTAACCTTTTGCTTGTCCTCAAGCAAAACTTAAAATAAAAGGAAATAAAAACCTAAACAAAGAAAACATCTAACTAGAATTAAGTTGCACCAAAGTAATGATCACCGTTATGTTCCTCATAAGTCATCTCATTTTCTATCAACTTAAACCAAGATATAAATAGGATTCAAGTTCACATTTCATTTCACATGTAAGTCCATTTTTGAATGAATTCCCCTGTGTGTGTGTGCAATCTCTTACAAGGAACCATCATGCAATCCAGATAAATTTATGCTCATACAAGATTCAAATTAATTAAGAGTTTCATATGTTTGCTTTTTGTCTCACTCTCCATTAATGTAGACTAGCACTTCATTAAGGATCCTTAGGACTTTATTCGGCTTGTAACGTATGGCTAGGGTGAAGGTAGGATATGGGGTATTATGTGGCTCCATTCACCCTAAGCACATAGTCAATCTAGGACCTATTTAGAACTTTATTTTCCTTCACTCAATATACTCATTTTACATCAAAATTTTCTTTTGTTTAACATTTCATTCTTTTTTTCCTTTTTCTTTCCTTTTTTTTTCTCAATTTTCATATTTTCAAACTTACTTTTATTGGGCAATGAAATGAATACAAACATATTGAACTTTTAATCCCTTATCATCTTCACTACTTTTTTTTTAGCTCATTATACATCTTAAATTGACTTATGCACTTAGGAGTGAGGGAGGCAAGAAAATTGGAACATTTTATATAAGGGTCTAGGCTAACAATGAAGTGCTTAAACAAAAAAAAAAGGTTACATTAGGATCAAGGGGGTGTTCTAGGGATAAATATAAAGCAAGGTGGCTCAAAAGGCTCAAACGATTCAAGGATGGCCTAAGTCATTTCCTTAACTAAGTCTAGCCTAGGATTTTGCCTCGAGAGAAACTCAAACAAATTCTAAAACTCATATATTATTGGAAAATTTACATTCACATAAATCTTCTTTAAATATACACAATAATTCAACTCAAGAGATATAGTGCTCAAATTGTGTGAAATTTCATCCTACAATGATGCTTATCATGAGAGTTCAACACAATAGTCAAATAATATTACATCTATTAAGAGAAAAAGATACCAAGATAACTAATTTTCATCATTGGATAGGTGAATCAAACTCTAGTTCAAAATCTTAAAATATGCAAACAATTAAATGAGGAACAATTTAACTAAACTTCAAGTCTAAACACATAAATACAAAAAGAAAAAATAAAGCTTAAAAACTAAAAAGTTCCTCCAAACTTAGAATTAACATTGTCTTTAATGTTAAAAAGTACAGAAAAAAATTCAAGAACATTCCCTTGGGTAGTGAAGATCCATTAATCTTCTTTTTCATCCTCATTGTACCTAAAGTTGTTGGGAGGATCCGTTAAGGTGACAAAAATTTAAATAAGGAAAAAAACAAAAACACATTAATGAGAAAATCTCAAAAGGAAAAAAAAATAACTTCAAATAATAAGATTAAAAGTTTCACAAAAACTTAGGTTACCTCTTAAGAAGCACTTCTTTATAGTCACTAGCTTGACCGATTCACCCTATTATGCATTTCTTCATCCACAACTTATGGCTTGAGGCTCATTCCATTGACCATAAGCACTTTAGTGGCCTCACTATAGATCTCCATTATACCACACAAATAGGCATTAGTCACTTTGAAAAGACCTAGCCACTTTGATTTCTGTTTCCATGGAAAAAGATTGATGAGTGACTTATGAAGGGAAGGTAGTAGAATATGCTTCTCATACCACTACTTGGTTGTAAGATTTGGAGGTGGTAGCTTTGACTCTAAATTTGGCATTTGTTTCACTAGAGTTAATGGAGTAGGCTTTCTTTTATCCACATCAACTGATTTTACTCTAATGTACGTATTTGTAGAGGAAGGATATTTAGTTGAATTGAGTAGATTAGACACTCCTTCCTCCTTTTGCTCAACTTCATCAACTTGAGCTTGCATTTTAGCTTTTAGCCACTATTTCCAATTTTGGAAAGGGCATTGGTATTGGGTTTTCCTTTGCCTCATTCTCTTAAGTTTGTCTATCAAGCATCTCAACCACTATTATTTTCTCAACTAGTTTCAATTAGGTTTTAGCATGTTTGCTACTTCTTGCTACCTCATTTCCATTTGTAAGGGTGACTGCCAGAAAAGATTCCTTACCTTCTGTCTAATGATTAGCTTTAGTTTCACTAGCAAGGTTCCTTGAGGCATATTGTTGATAGAATTCGTAAGTTGACCCACTTGAGTCTCAAGGTTTCTCAATGAAGTTGCTTGACTATGAATGAAAAAATCAATCTTTGCCATAAATTGAATGAACATCTTTTCCATAAATGGCTTTTTCTCAGTCATGGGAGCTCTCGCCTGAGGTAGAAATCTAGTAAGGTTATTAGCTTTTGGAGTAGATGAAGATCTCTGATTATTGCTCTAAAAAAAGTTCAAATGATTCCACCATCCAGAATTATAAGTGTTAGCATACAGGTTGTTCTGTTAC
This sequence comes from Theobroma cacao, assembly GCF_000208745.1. Taxonomy (NCBI): domain Eukaryota; kingdom Viridiplantae; phylum Streptophyta; class Magnoliopsida; order Malvales; family Malvaceae; genus Theobroma; species Theobroma cacao. The sequence goes on along the minus strand of NC_030858.1, from coordinate 15,346,054 downwards.
CAATTGAGATTCCCCATAAATTGAATTGATTCCCAACAATGGTCACTTGAATGCCTTTCTCCAAAAAACTCACATGTCACAAATGGTTTTTCAACAGCCTAAATTCCTAGAGTTTCAAACTTTTTGGACAAAGTAGCTACCTGAGTAGTCAAAGCGTCCATTGCGTGAAGGTTTTGAAAAAAATAAAGAAAAACAAAAAGAAACAAAACTTGAATTAAGAGTAGCTTGCTTGGTATTAGTATTAGCAAAAGAATAATAAAACAACTTCCTAGCAATGTCGCCAAAAACTTGTTGTACTACTTTGTTTGTGTGATGTGAAAGGTGCTCAAAATTATATGTAAAATACAAGCAAAAAACTACGCGCAAGTACACACGATCGCAACAAGTAATACAGTGATAAGTTGAGTTTGTTGATCCCTTGAGGAGTTGGTTTACTTGTTGTTGCTAATTACTAAAATTAAAACAAGTTAATTTTATCCAAGCACCAAAGTTTTATAAATGATTAAAAAGCAATTTAATTAACTAATTCGAATATAAGAAGTGCAAATAACAAATTGAGGTGGAAGTAATGGTTTAATAATTTAGGATTATGGTATCCTTTAATATTTCACTTGGAATTGTGTTTGCCTACTTACTTAATCTTAATGGAAAATAATGCTAGACTAGAATCCTAAAGCATGTGTAATTCTCCATCGAGATATTACACAATTGCCTAACTTAATGGAATCGCTATATGTTTATAAGGAAACAACTAAATTAAGTTCTTAAAGCCAAGGTTATAAAAATTGACTATATGTTGCAACTAGGAGTATGTCTACCCTAGTTGCACATCTAAACACTTAAATTCATTCTAAGTGTAAAGAATACACATTACCCAAATCAAGGTCTAATTTAGAGTAACTCTTACAAGTATCATATAAAAACCTAAACACATTTAAATGGTGATCAAGCAAATAAATGGCCAATAAAATCAAATTTGAGTAAACATCAATGTTTCCATAAAATATTAGTAATAAACTAACACAATATCCAAGCTACATATATAAATCTACCATAATCCTAGATTAAGAGTTCTAGCTCAGCATATCCAAAATACAAATACAAATCTCAACAAAATGAAGCATTTCTACAAAAAAGTTACAGAGAGAAATTCAAATCTAAAGTGAGAAATTTTTCAGAGCAGCTTTTTGATCCTTCAATCTCTTAATTTTCTTTTCTTTTTCCCTCTTGGTCCCAGCCTCTTTTTTCCCAAATTATTGTCTGAACCCCCTTTTTTTTTTTCAACCCTTAAAAGATTCTATGCATACCATCTTTGTTGGCCATTTGATGTAAAATCGGATGGCCAATAATGTGTAGAGTCACATTTCGGTGCCTAGGACCCTAAGGTTCTATCCTTGGGCTTTTTAAGGTGCTGCTCAGTGCATTCGATGCCTAGGAACTGAGAGCTGGGCGCTTAGGCGCCCAAACTACTATCCACACTACATGTAGTCTACTATAGTTAGTCAACTTCGTATGCATTTTTGACCATGATCCCTTTTGAACTGGGTGAAGAGCTAAACATCAAAGTTTTAGCTCTTCCTCTTATCTTTTCATTGGTTGAAAAATTGTGTCAATTGGAGTTTTGTATCTGAAGATATTCTTTGATTACTACAACATGTTCTAAGGTCAACATAAGCAAAAGTTCAGGATCCTTTGCAAATTTCACTTCCAAGCTCTTTTGCACCTTCACTAACATATAGTACAATCCATAGTAGGTATAAACAAGACTTAATAACATGTAAATAAACTCCAATTACTTAAACTACTAAGGTATGCATAAAGAAAATATTAAGAAAAATGTAAAAAAATCTAAATTAATTAAAAATAATAGGACATTAGTTATATTTAGGCTCAAAAGAATGTAAGATAACTCTATAAAATAGAGTTGTCAACTACGTGGGCTAGGCTTGTTGTCTAGCTGGTTTAGGCTACCCAACTTGCTTGGGTCATTGTTTGCTAGGCTGCTTGGCCTACCTAGCTTGCTTGGGTTGCTATTTGTTAAATAGCTTGGTCTCCTCGGATTGGTCTGAACTCTTTGGTTGTAACACACTAGCTAAGCTATTCAATTTCACTAAGAAACCAACATTCAAATATATATATCTTAAGCAGTTTCTAGTTTAGGAAGAACAACAACACATTTACTAACCCATAATCCCAAGTTTAGCATGACTAACTAAAAATGAAAAAACACTAGCAGTCATTTTTCCAGCACTTGTTGACAACTTACAAAAACACAATAATAGCTTATCAAAACATAATCCTAAAGTCCAAAAATCACAGCAAACCTCTTACACAGTTTTATTAACTCTCTACTTGACCGACCACCATTGTAAAAACCTTAGAACATTCCACAATGTCTTTGCTAACATCTTCACCACCAAAAATGATACTTAGATTAACAAACGATCACCCTACTGATCACTTTTTTCATTTTTTGCTCATGCAACCCCACAAAAGAGCAACTTCAAATACATCACAGTCAATATACACTTGAGAACTTAGCTATTTCAAAGCACCACATGCTATAGCAAACAAAAAAGATTGCATATTTAAAGTAACAATAAAAGGATCATATCAATTCAAATCCTCAAGACACCCATCTCTTAACCTAATGATTCAGCAAGACAGCAAGAATAAACATCCAATATATCAAACATAACCAAAAGGAAAGCATGCTTTAAAGCAAAAAAAATTAAAACACTTACCACAAATCATCTCTAAACTAATTCCAAACTCCATACCTACCACTCCTCCCCATTTCCTCTCTTTTTTCAAATTCAGCTTTGTCATTTCACACCCAACACAAGCACCTAAAAAAAAAAATCACCTTTTTATTCCACTCTTTCTTGACTTCATAAATTCCTATATTCTCTCATGATCCCACATAATCACTCTCATTCCAACAAAATGCATGCAAAGATAAGAATTTAACTCTCATTAGGGCAAGGGATTTCATTGAAGTTCATGTTTTCATAATCAATTTGTTGTTGCTTTATTGTTAGATTTATCTAAAATTAATGAATTGAGCATTACTAGAAAAGAAAAAAAAGCAATGAAAAGTCATAAGGAATATAGGAAGCTATGGAGAGTTAAAGGGTGGGTAAACAGAAGGTGAGAGTAATTGAGATTAACTAATAATGTGAATAGATAAATAGTAATATAATTAATTAAAATTTAACCTGGATAAAAATTATTTTAGTAAGCGTAATTTAAGAAATTATAATTATAAGTTGTTAGTAGGGAGTGCTAATAGACAATAGGAGTGCCAATGGCCCCACCCTTGGTGTATAGATGATGTTCTATTGAATTAGGTCTCTTGTGGATAAGGAAGAATGCCATGAGTTTGTGTGTGTTTTCCTTTTTTTTTTTTGTTTTAGGGGGCATTTGTGTCATACTCAATGGCTAAGGTGTTTTGTGTGGTTTGATAGGGGTGATTTCTCTTCCCCCTGATTTAGTGAAATCAAAGACTTTCTACTCTTTAGAAAAAGAAAAAAGAAATATATACTACAGATTAAAATTGTCCTTAAATAGGGTATATCTTTGACATTTGTCTAAGCTTACATTTTGTCGTTTGGCTTGATTTAATTGATTTAGGTATTCATTTGTTAATGGAAGTATGGTTTGAAAAGGTTAGGCTTTGAGAGATATGGGTTACACACTAAAGAAAAGAAAAGTATCTAGAGATGAAAGAAGTCTATAAAAAGTGCTTTTAGAGAGAAAACATAGACAGAAAATGGAAGAGACGAGAGATGAAAGCATTCTACAAATTTCCTATGTTATTCGTTTCTACTTTGACTTTGTAGACCATTTGATTTCTACTATTTTTATCCTTTTATTTTTATTTTTTGCTTTTTCTCCTCTATTACCCATCTAAGGCATTCTAGAATTCTTCATCCCTCTATTTTTGACATTTACCTTAGTTTTTTTCTTGAACAAGGGCGTTTCATGGCATTTTAAAGTTGTTGAAGGATGTTTTTGTGTTTTTGAGTGTGTTTGTTTAGGTCATTTTTGGTACTTAGTAATTAAAAATAATTGATGAGGTGTTGTGGTTATTATCACGTAATTGACTTTTAATTGTAAGTTTAGACAACTTGATAAGTATTTTGGATGTATCAAGTCTTTTCTATAGGCACTTTTGGGTTGTAAAAATGTTCAAATGTGATTATTGAATTTGACAAGACTATTTCAGTCATTTTAGGTCTTTTACCATGGGTGTTTTTATTGTAATAAGCTTTGTAGCCAATCAGATTGTTCAAGGCTTAAATCCAATAATGCAATCTTATCATTCATGCCGAATGATTAGAGGTTTTCCTTAATCAATATAACTATGCTTATAGTTTATTGGATGAAATCTATGAGATTAACATGCTTTGTAAAGGAATTGTAAAGTGTTACAATTATGAGATCCCTTTGCATCAAAGCATAATCTCTAAACTGTCCTTAGTCAATGTATCATTGAGACTAGACATCAAAGCTGCTTAAAGACAGGTACATTTGATGTTCCATACTTTAAAAGTAAGCAATTTATCTCATAGGTTGAAGTATATGGATACTTGAAACTAACATGTAAGTGTTTGTTCTAGGAACAAATTCACTGAACATGACCCAGCATGAGGATTCCATTTGGTATTTCAGTCTAGTGTCAATAGAGCTTATCCTCATGTGACAATCATGCGAGTGATCTTCATACTTGAAACATCGAGTTGTCTTATGTGTAGAGTGTTATGCTTTGACTTCATCTCTCAAGGTCCTACTTAAAGATCTCTAAAAAGGATGAACTTTAGGTATATCATGAAGCACATGAAGGGAAATGAGTGGTCAAGATAGGATTCATCACTCTAAGTTATTAAGGAGATGTATCTCGATTGTTCATGCCCTGAGTTAGCTTGTGTAAAGACTCTGGCTAGAGAACAATGGATTTTAGGAAATGAGTTTCCTATAATCCATGTTAGTTAGTAAGTGTTATGACTGAAATAGAAGGTTTAGGAGTTGACACTGCACCATGCTTGTAAGCTTTTTGGGATACATGATTGTTAAAAAGATAAGCTTAAAATAAAACTACCAAGAGAAGGGGTGAATTGGTTGTTAAACAAAAATTCCCCTTTTTTCAAAAAGCTTGGAAAATGAAGTAGAAATGTGAGAAAAGAAAGCAGTAAACCAAAGTATGAAATGAATAAGTAAAGAGCAAAAAAATAGAGAGAATTTAACATGATTTTTATAGTGGTTCGGCCTTCCAATGCCTACGTTATCTCCTTTGATAACACGAGTTTGAATCCACTATCAACTTTCCTTTTCAACAAGATCAAGCATAACCTTTAAAACATGCCTTTTAACAAGATCAAGCGTAACCTTCACAATATGACTTTTACAAAATTGAGCGTAACCTTTACCAATAAATTGCTTTTTCAAGTTCAAGCAAAACCTTTACACAAGTTGCAGCCTTTTAAAGGATCAAACAAAACCCTTCTATCTTTAACTTAGAGGTATAACTAATACAATAATAGATTATAAAGAATCTCTAACTCAAAACCTCTAACAAGGTTGATAAAGAAGTTTAGGATTAGAAAGATGAGAGCTTTCTCAAAAGATATGAATGATCAAGTAAGGTTTAAGCTCAGGAAGTATCAACTGAAAGATAAAAATGTGATCTTTTTGGTTATACTATTTCTGAAAGATAAGGTTTTTTTACTCATGACTCTTTCTTTTGTTTTTCCCCTCTTTTCTTCTTCAAAGATGATTCAAATTCATTCAAAATCCTTGTTTTAACGTCCCTAAGGTAGGTATTTATAGCCTTTGTGATTTCTTGCAAATTGGAGTGAAATTTAAATCACTTCTTACACATTTCAACCAGCTTGCTCAATTCTGTCACATATTTAGAATTGATTCTTTGTTATTGAGTTATCGATTCTTCACAAAGTCTTGAGCTTTCTATGTCTGGAGAATCGATTTTTCTATTTTGAGTTGTCGATTTTTCTATAACTAGGTTCAAATGTAACACTTTTGTAATATTGGAGAATCGATTCTTTTGCTTCAAGGTGTTGATTCTTCATTGTTGTTTGGTGCCAAAATTTGAATATGAACTTGATTTTTGGCACTACATTCTTTTCCAATTGTTCCATCTCTTCCTTGGTCACTGAGTTTTTGAATCTTGCTTTTAGTGTTTTAAAAATCAATATCTTTTCCATGTAGAATCAATTCATTCTTCTTTGTATTTTTGCCTTCTACACCCTATCTCTCTAAAATCAATCCTTTGTCTTTGAGGTATTAGTTCTTCACAGATCCTAAAGCTTCTATTTTTCAAGAACCGACTTCTTCTTTTCTTAGAATTGATTATTCACTGTTGATCTCTACTTAAGAATTGACTTTTCCTTTTTCCAGAATCGATTCTTCTTGTGATAAAGAATTAAATTTTACTTTCATCTCTTTTAAGCATCAAGTCTTTTCTTTTAAGAATTTGATTTTTAGGCTGACACTTTGAATTTTGAAAACAAGAAATCTTTGAGAAACCTAAGAGATATTTTTTTAAGTTCAAAAGCATGACATTTACTTCTAAAACATGTTCAATCAATCTTAACATTTTTGAAGTTCAACTTCAACACTTCTTTGAGGATTTTCTTCATATTCAAAAGTATCTTTCATTCATTTTCAAAGCTCATTAAGTTTAATCAATTTTGTCATTTCAAAACAAGAATAAAGCTAACAATCTCTCTCTTCTAATATGGCAAAATTAAGAGTTTAATTTGCTCATTGAAGAAAACTCCTCTTAAAATTATGCTCAAGATTTCAAAATGTTTTTCTCAAGTCAAGCTTCTCCTGAATCTATGCCTTTTCAAAAATATTTATATTTGAGTTTGAAAGCACTTTTGAGATCATTTTGAAAAATCCAGCCATAATGAAAAGTTAAGCTTTACAAATTTACTCACAATATTTCTCCTTCTTTTTGTTATATAAAATACGAATAAAAAATAGAGTATAACAATTATGGGAAGAAAAACTCATAGAAAGATAGAACATTAGTAGCACAAGTAAGGTATAAAGATCAAATGGCATTTGAGGATAGATCATATCAACTTTCACAGCAAAAGAGTTCAATCAATCATCAATCAATATAGAATGATCAATGAAAATAGATATTTCATTAAATAAAGAGATATACACAATATCAATTTCACTACAATTAGAATTGAACAAAAATGCATGCAAGTGCTAATGCAAAGCAACTGTCTAAGAGGTTTTGAAAGTGGATTAGAATTAAAGCTTAAGTCAAGGTTATGGCTTTTTCAGCTATCATATAGAATTTTTTTATTTTGAGACAATTGCTACTGATTTTTGGAGATTGGAACCATTTGTTTCGAAGCTTAATTAGATGGTTGTCTAGTTTAATGAAGGAAGTACTACAATGATCAATCATTTGTTCAAAAGTTTTAATGTAGTTCTCCATTATTGCATCCGTCCTTTTGTTGATTTCATCAAATGTATCTAAATAACTTTTATCTTGACTATCCATTTTCAACACAGAAGAAGTGATGTGCACCTTCAGGTATGTGTTTTATACTAGGTAGTCCAAATGGACCTTTATCTACCCTTGGAGTAAGTTCATAAGGAATTAAAGGATCCATTGGTTGATCAAATATGTCGAAATCTCTTTTTGAGTAGACTTCATCATACTTTTCTTTTTGACTTGCTGCTTGTGTTCTTTTTCTTTTATCTTTATCTTTCTATTGAATATTTCTCCTCATCCATTCATTTCTGATAGCATCATATTCAAAATTGATTTTTTTGGTTTCCCTTTGATCAAGATTGTTGACTTTCTTAGCCATTACTAGCTTGTCCAGTGAGGTATCAACCTTCATCTGGTTTGAAATCTTTGAGATGACCATTCCATAGGGTAGACTATTTCTTCCTCTAACTATTGATTCCATATCTTTGTAAATGAAATATGCTAGATCAATTGGAGTACAATTCTTGATATGATGCATAACCACATGACTTCAGTTATCACTATATTACTTTTGTGGTTGAATGGTCTTAGTGTTTCTATGATGATTAAATGCAAAATTTTGTCATTTGTACTGAGTCTTGTTGTGCTTTTTGGATTCTTTGCTGAAATGACTCAACCAATCAACAATTTAGCTTTTAGCTCATCATCTAAGATTTCGTTTTCTTCATTTATCTCAATGATTGAATCTTTTTTAATGGGTTTCAATTTTAACAATGTTTGCAACAATGTTCATGTGATAATGATCCTCTTTCCATTAACCAACGTAGCAAATGAATCATTGTGGTCTTTGATATCTTCATCATTATCTCCTTGATATTTAGTGGTTGTATTTTAAAAAAAACACTTGAACTAATTTTTGATCGATTACTCTTCTTAGACACAGAAATTCATACCATCCCATTTTTCTTAGATTTTCAATATATGATAATGTAAATTCTTTCTCAAACCATTCTAAGTCTATAATTCTTCTATGAATTACCTTTCTTTTGGAGTAGTTTGCATCAAATATATTCTTTTCTTATCTTAGCTGCTTGTAAAGTTGATGTTGAAAGGATCGGGTTTCCCAAACCTCATAGTTCTGGAAGGTGTTGCTAGAGGTTTTCATTTTTTTTCCCTTGACCTTTTTGGAGTCATTCACTCTGATGACTGATTCTACCTTGAAGGTTTGGTGTGAAGAATCGTGGTTTTGAAAGGGGGATGTTGATTCTTTGTGCACAGAACCGATTCTACTCTTGGATGACTTGTACTTGTAAATGGGTCAGTTGGAACTCAAGCTGGTTTGAAAGTGAAAAGCTTTATGAGAAAGTTTCTATCTTTTGATTTTTAGATGTTTACTTTTGGAGAAAGAAAATTTCTTCAAAAAGAAAAGATTGAGAAATCTTAACTTTTGAAGAGCTTTAAAAATGAAAATTGTGGTTTCAAAGACTTAAATAGTTTTTGACTTAAAGTGCAGGAGCCGATTCTTGGGTGAAAAGAATCGATTCCTTTTTCCCTAACTTTTGAGGAGTTTTGCAATTCTTTTTAAGAATCAGTTCTTGAGTTTTGAAAGGTCGATTCTTTAAATTCTTGAATCATTTCGAAAACCATTTTGTATTTGAAAAATTGATTCTTCAAAAACCAAAAGTCGATTCTTGAACTTTGTAAACTTGAAAAACAAACATTTTTTTGTCCAAATCAAATACAAGAAATCTTTTAACAAGAATTCAGTTTAGTGCACATCGTTGTTGGTTTTGAATGATGAATGTGCATGACATGATATGCAAATCTTATTTCAGCAACTATTATGCAAACAAGATTATCAAAACATTAATCATTCAAATTATGAATTTAAGGAATTAATCTTTACTCATAATGTAATTATGAAATAATTATGAACTAACTTTAAAATATGATCTATGCTATTCAAATAACACTAATCAATCAACCAGAAAGTATTCAAACAATCAACAAATCATCTTTCATAGTCAAATCATTCATTGTCTTTAAGCTCGGTTAGGGTTCTAAATGCCTTTAGGTCTCCAAGGCATCATTGGATTAAATCCTTTTAACATTTCATTCGCCTAGGGTGATATACTCCTAGGGATTCGCCATAACCTCTAGACCTACTAGTTTAGGCACACACAATATAAGCCACCCATGTGGTTTGCATCACAGCACACAAACATTCAATTCATAATTTGGGTTCTCTAGCCTAAGCACTTACATCTAGGCAACCATATATATATATATATGCATACATATATCCATACACACATTCTATCCTAACACCATGGTAGCGCTTTTATCAAGGGATCATGCACCACATGCATTTTTAATTAAACCCACTCACCGTGTCAAATTGGAGGTACTTCCAGCTAAGCTTCAATCCTCAGCCTCCAATCATCCTTTAGCTAACCAACAAGTTGATTTAACATCGTTTCCCTTTTAGACACATCAGAACATAAAAATATTAATTAAATCTTGGCTTTCGAAAAATGCTAAGGTTTCAAAAATAACCAACTTTAATATATAAGCTCAATCCTTCAACAAATGAGCTAAATCCTTATCTTAGAAGCTAGACTGCTCAATTCCTAGTTCCAAATCCCCAGCAACCTCAAGGGAAAAACTCACACCAAAACTAGACAAAATCAATTCTAAGTCATTACCCGATTAAACTAAAAATCAATTAGTAAAAATGCTTAATCTTACCTTTAGAAGAGTTTCCCAACCTCCAATATACTCCAAACAGCTCCAAAAATCAGTTAGCAAGTTCAGGTTTTGAGTTCTAGAGAGAAAAAAAGAGTTTTGGGTGAAAATGTCTAAAATGGCCTAAAAATCCCTTCTGTATTTTTACTTTTCCAGACTAATCTATCGATAGATGCCACTAAATTATGTTACTGTTGACCTTCATCTATCAATAGATTCCTCGAATCTATTGATAGATTGTGCCCTAACCCTATTTCTATTCCTCTCCGTTTGGCCATTTATTGAATGATTCATAAATCTATCAATAGTTTTCGGGCTTCTTTGCGTTGCAAAGTTCTCGGACGATCATCTATCAATAGATGTTCATCCATTTTGTTTCCCCAAGCCTTTTATCTTTGTTTCTATCGATAGATGTTTTACATCTATCTATAGATCATGCCTAGAATGCATATTTCCACTTTTTCAAGCCTCCAAATTCATTCCTAATGCCTCTAATTCACTTCCCTTCAACCAAAACACTTCAAATCATTTATGTATCACGAAATCTTATATATAAACATCCAAATATATCATCAAATGTCAAATCTCACTTGGACTTCAAACCATATAGTTCACTATATTCAAGCTCTAAGATTTGTGGTCTAAGTACCACAATTATCATCCCTATCTCAACTCATCAAGAATGCTCAATACCCAAGCATGTACTCATCACACAGATTCAAATCATCATTCGGCTTTATGTCATGTAGTATACAAATCAAAACTTAGCATAGTTTACATTGAACATCACATTTATCAAAGTGCCAAACAATGCACTATACCATTCATGTGCCAAGCATATGCACAACATTATTTTGAACCTTCACATGCTCATATATCATATTCACTACTCTATAGACTTAGGTATACCCTTAAACTATTAAACATATATGCCCAAAATTTCAATTTAGCCAACCAATTGGCTTGGCTCACATTAAACAATCCATACCAAAAATTGGGGGTGTTACAAAAACTATATCATTAACATATATTTGAAGAATAGGTAAATCATTTTTGCTTTCCTTAATAAACAATGTAGTATCTACACTTCCCTTAGAAAATCCTTTTTCAATCAAAAATTTTGAAAGCCTTACATACCAACCTTTAAGACCTTGCTTCAATCCATATAATGCTTTATGGAATTTATAAACAAGATCAATCGTTTCAAAATCTTCAAAAACTGGGTGTTGTTACAAATATACTTTTTCTTGAATAAGACCATTTAGAAATGCATTTTTAACATCCATTTGGAATAATTTGAAATTCATATAACATGAATATGCAAGCAAGAGTCTAATTGCTTCTAATCTAGCTACAAGAGCAAAAAATTCATCATAATCAATACCTTCCTCTTAATTCTCACCTTGAGTAACTAACCTTCCTTTGTTCTTGACCACATTATCCAACTCATCCAATTTGTTCCTAAATACCCACATGGTACCAATGATAAGATGGTTGGTTGGTCTTGGAACTAAGGTCGAAACCTTGTTCCTTCCAAAGTGCTATGGTTCTTCTTGCATTGCAATCATCCAACTCTTTTCCTTTCAGCTTCCTCAAAGTTCTTGGGTTCTACTTGTGAAATGTAAAACCCGACCCTATAACACATGTCATGACATACATGCACTAAGTAGCATGTTATTACGCTAGGAAAGTTCCTAAGAATAGACGAAACCCGGTATTGTACTTAACGATACACTTGAGTTGATTTAACCTCGAACTAGTTCAAATAGGAATCATAGGATGAAATTTAATATTTTACAGTCCAGGAATGACTAAAAATGATTGTTCAGAGTTCGAGGGTTCATTTGGAGAAAAATTTAAAATTTTGATGTTTAGGGGTAAAATCGTCATTTTGCCACCTAAGATAATAATTTGATCATGGAGTGAAATTTTTGACCAAGATTAACTATTTGGAATATAATTTAATGATAGAAAGTGAAAAATTTCAATTCCGGTAATTTTTGAAACATAAAGGTAAAACGGTAATTTTGTCATCTCGGGGTAAAAATTGTAAATTTCACCACTCCAAACTTGTCAAAATCATAAGATTTATTTATTTTTGGCATGAATAACTATGGTATGTTAAGTGGTTAAAAATTGAAGTTTAAAGGATGAAATTTTAAAAACGGGCCAATGGGAAAGTGACACATGGCATTTTTAATTGTTTAATATTATTTTAAAGGAAAATCAGCCCATTTAAACCCCACATCAGGTGATGGCCGGCCATAAGGAGAGAACAAGAGAGAAAATAGAGAGCAAAGGAAGAAAAGAGAAAAACCAAAGGAAAACTAGAAAATTCAAAGGGGAAATCGCGTTTTTCGACCGTTTACGCGTCTAACGGTAAGATTTTTCGACTTTAGCTTGATTTCTACCTTTCTTAT
>NC_030858.1:15322152-15332513 GCF_000208745.1 Theobroma cacao | reverse complement strand
AAATATATATTTTCCTATGAATGGCTTATGATATATGAGTATATGTGGCTATATGTTATAATCGCATTGGGAATTTATGTAAGCTGTGTTTTACTATGCAGGCTGGGTAAATAAATAAAAGCCACGTTATACTGTCGAAATTTTATTAAAGTTGGTGGGTTTAGTCACTGCAGTGATAGGTTTCCGTGGACTGCCTATTAGAGGGGCACGGTAAACCCGGTTATATAGTTACTTCAGTAGTAAAGGCGATGAGGGTAACTCTCGGGGTAGTATTAGAGCTCACTTCACGTCAAACCCCTAGTGAATGTGTAACTCAGCCAACGCCAAGGAACGGCTTGTTTTAAAAATAAAAATGTGTTTCACATGTAAATATCTTAACAATCTTGGCAGACTCGGTTAGATGCCTCGGCCAAGGTATCCCCGAGGATTAGTTTTGGCTTGAGCCTTGTTTTTAATAAAAGTCAAAAGCCTTAACAACTGTTTTGGTAAATTACAAATATTTTATGGTTTAAGAAATAAATTGAAAACCTTATGGAATTGTTTGTAATTTGTTGTTTAAACTTGCCTCCATGTTACTCGCCTTTAGATATTTATGATAATGTCTGTTTACTCATTGGGATTGCGAAATCTCACCCACCTCCTTTTCAAATATTTCAGGCCTGTGGTAGCTTGTAGATACTGATTTTGTCGAGGATTTCAGTTGACCCCTCGGTCTCACAGACAGTAGGTTACTATCACCAACACTTGGTGTATTTACGGGCCACTTGTCATTGTAATTATTATTGTACATTATAACTTTGTAAATTATTGTATGTATGAATTTATTTTACTTCCACATTAGAAAAGATTTTTACACGTGTTTCTATAAATATTATTTTATATAAAAATGCTATATTTTAATCAATATTTTGAATAGTAATATTTGTCTATAAATCCTTTTAAAATAATTTTGTCTTTTGATTTACTTTAGCCGAAAACGACTGGTAATTGTTTAAAACGGAATGTTTAAAAACGATTGTTCACAGAAAAGGCAAGAAACTGATATGTAAGCCTTGCGGGGTTCCGATTGGCATTCTGGGCAATGAGTGTCAATCGAGACGCTGCGACGGTTGTCATGGGCTCGAGGGAGGTTCCGGCTCGTGACATGAAATGAATGCCACAAATTCACAAGCTTCCCTTAGTTGTCTTCTTGTTTTAACACCATCAAATGGATCTCCAATGATTGCCCTTGAGGGTGATCTTTTACAAATTTTCAGCTTTTAGGAAGATCATTATGCTAATTTTCAATTCTTTGCAAGTTCTCTAATGGTGATTCGTCTTCATTTTTCTCCTTAGAGTTGTCCCCATCATCTTATTTGTTCTTCAAGCTCATTCTTTACATTCTCTTCTCAATTTCATTTACCTCATCATTATCAAGCGCTACCTTTCTTAGTGTAGCATTAGCCTCATAAAAAAAAACATGAATAAACTCTTCCATAACTAAAAATCTTTTCTTAAACACTCTATAAGCTTTATAATTTGGTCCATAACCTAAGAAAATAGGTTCACCATTCTCAACATCAAATTTTCTTAAAGTGTTTTCCATTATTTAAAATAAATCATTTGCATCCAAAACATCTTAAGTGTGAAATGTTTGGTTTTCTTCCTTTGTAAGGCTCATTAGGAGTTTTTGAAATCATAGGCTTATGGAAACTCTTTTTAAAATATAGGAAGCTGTATTTACAACATCAACCCAAAGTATTTTGACAAATAGTTTTCACAAGGAATTGTTGTTGCCATTTCCTTCAAATACCTATTTTTTCTCTCTATAACTCCATTATGCTGTGGAGTTCTAGGAGCTGAAAAATTGTTATTAAAATCATTTTCATTGCAAAACATTTAAAAATCACAAATTTCAAATTCACCACCATGGTCACCTTTAATGCTAACAATCGAAAACCTTTTTTCATTTTGCACTTTTTTACAATGTTTAACAAAAGCATGCATTGCATCATCTTTGTGAGCAAGGAAATAAAACCAAGTATACTTAGAGTAATCATTAATAATAACAAAACCATATGACTTGCCCTCATACTAATAACATCAATAGGTCCAAACAAGTCAATGTGCAATAATTCAAGCGGTCTAGAACTTGAAATAAGTTTCTTTAATTTAAAAAGAACTTTTCACTTGTTTTCCAAATTACCATGCATAACAAATTTTACCATTTTAAAAGGAGAACTTTGAAAGGTTTATAACCAAATATTTTCTTAAAAGCTTTGAAAATGTGTGTATGCTACCTTGTCCAAGTCTTCTATGCGACAACCAACTATCAAAAACATCATTAGCCACGAAATAAGACTCATTTTAAATATTAATATCACGACTCGGTACTCCCCTCGAGCCCGTGACAACTTTCGCGGTGTCCCGATCGACACTCATTACTCGAAATGTCAATCAGAACCCCGTAAGGTTTTAATATCAGTTTCTCATTTCCCATATGAGTAACCATTGCCAAATATCGTGTTCTAAAAGATTTTAAGCTATTTCCAACTTAAATCAATAAAAAAAAATATTTCTGTCTCACAGGGGCATTTTGGTCATTTTTTTTCAAAAATTTCGAAACCAACTAAAAATGTAGTATGCAAGTATAAAACACATAATTCATAATCAAAAATAAGTTTAAACATCTAATACCTTCATTTAAAATGAAATTATGACTATTTGAATATAATAAAAATGTTCAATAAAATATTCTATTTTCTTATAAAACAATATTTATAGAGCTACCGGTAAATAATTTTTGTAGTGTAAAAGCTAAATATATTCATAAATACTGTAATATAGATAACCAAAGTATAAAATTTAATTTACAGTGACACATGGGCCCATGAACAACCAAAAGTATCAAAAGTGGTAAACCTACAGTTTTTGAGGATGCAAGTCCAACTGTAGCCCTTAACAAAGTGAGCTATCTACCGACTATCCTGAGCCTGAAATGGGTGGAAAGAGGGTAGTGAGATTATATAATTCCAGTGAGTAAACAAATATCATCTAAAGTATCTAAAGCTGAGTAAATGGAGATAGATAAAATAGATTAGCATAAAAATAATTCACAGCATTTTGAACTCATTTTAATAAGAGAAAATAAATTCATTTCACTCAAATAAACAATAAGGCTTATGATTTCCTGAAAAGCTTGGCTCGTGCCAAAATCATTCTCATACTTAGTTATCAGGGATACCTTGGCCTGAGGCTATCCCAACCGAGTCTGCCAAGGCTGTTAAAAACTCATGTACGCATAAATCATGTTTTTATTTTGAAAACATAGTCGTTCCTTGGCGTTGGCTGAGTTCACCGTCACGTGGTGGTTTGGTGTGAAGTGAACTCTAAAGTTATACCTCAAGAATTACCCTACATGCCTCTCCAACCGAGGTAAGAATATAACGGGCTTACCGTGCCCCTCTAATAGGCTGATCCACGGAACCCACCCACTGTAGCAAGCTAAACCCACCATACAATAAAATTTGCAATAGCATGACATGGCAATTATTTTATTTTACAGCCTCTCAAGGCAAATCAACAGTTCATACCTTTTCAGCACATTTACCAATTCAACCATTCATGCCAATATTATCATCAACCATTCAATTCAAACCATGATTTATAACATAGCAATTAGTCTCCAATTACTCCATTTTCAAAACCATCTTTCAATTTAAAGATAATTTTATAAAATCATTTCATTTAATCACATTTTGCTTATAAAACATAAAGATTTACCATTTAAACTCATTTTTCATAAAATCACAAAAACGAATTAAAATTCACTTCAGATAATCAAGATGATGATAAGGTTACTCATTGTATCAGGAGTTTGAAATACTCCTATTCTCAGTCCTCTGACACGTCTTTACCCTTGTTAGAGGGCTCACCACCTATATAAAATACACGACACGTAATTCAATATACTGTGTCATACCATTATAAATTTATTTTAGGCTCTTTACTAATGCATGAAATGGGATGTGAAACGCTCGGGTAACCATCTAAATACGATGTTCTACACAAATTCAATTGTGTACCTAAATAAAACAGTATTGGCCTAATTCAATCTATTACTCGATTAATTGACCAATATGTCCAATTCAACTCCAATTAACTCCATTTTTCTTCCAATTCTCCAAACCATCAAACACAAGTCAAATAGCATAAAATTTAGCAAAATCATCTTCACATTTTCTCTTGGGAATTTCGGCCATGGTGGGTGCATCAATACTATGATTTTTCCTACTTGATTTTCTCACCGTAAATCACTAATTTCTAACCAAATCACTTGAAATAAAATCAAAATCATCATCAATATTCCACATGGAGAATTCGGCCAATGATGGGTGATGGGAGAAAATGAATTTTTCTTGTTGGCTTTTCATGCTACACACACCAATCAACTAAAAACACTAGAATATCTTAAAATCTAACCAAAACAATCATCAAAATCTCTCTGTAAGTGTTCGGCCAGCAAGAGACCCATCATGAAATCATGTGATTCAACCATGAAAAATGCAAAAGAATGTATGGGAAAGGTAGATCACAAGTCAAAATCAAGAAATTTTACCTTTGATTGCTTGATTACTTGAAATCCACCAAATTTCTCTTGAATTTTCACTTTAGGGTTTTTGTTCTTTCTTTTCTTCCTTTTTTCTTGCTTTGGCCAGCCATAATGAAGAGAAATAGGCTGGTTTTGTGCTAATTTAAAAGGAAAATAATAAAGAAATAAAAGCTTGACATTTGTCACCTTACCATTGGTCTATTTTTAAATTCTTAACTATTAAGCTTTCTTTCTGCACCACATAAAATCCTTCAATTATCCATGATAATAATGGGTAAAATCTATGTGCTGAACAAGTGTTGGGTGGTGTAAAATTACAATTTCGCCCTTGGGGTGGCGAAATGACTATTTTGCCCTTATCCTCAGAAAAATGCCTGAATTAAAATTCTTCACTTTTCAAACTCAAATTATGTTCTAAATAGTCAATCTTGATCAAAAACTTCTTCCAACATTCCAATTTTTAACCTCGGGTGGCAAAATGACCATTTTGCCCTTAGGTCATGAAAATTTCAATTTGACTCCAAATCGGTCCTCGAACTTCGAATCACCATTTTAAGTCATTCTAGGGTTTTACAATTCTCAATTTCATCTTAAAATCTCTATTTGGACTAGTTCGAGGTTTAATTCAACTTAATTGTATCATTTGGTACATTGTCGTCCTTTAACGATTTTCGAGGTACCCAAGTAAGCAAACATGCATTCTTATGTAAGAATGGCATAATAAACATATTGTAGAGCTGGGCTTGACAATTAATTTCATCAAGAAACATCATTTAAACAATTTCAAATCTTTTACCAATGAATACAACTTTGTTAGTGTCAATGTCAATCACATGGCATACATGAGAATCCAAGCAAACTCTAAATCCTCTACCACGAAGTTGACTAATGATTAATAAGTTATTCTTTAGACCTTTAACAAATAAAGCGTGCTTGATTTGAGTTTGCGAAGTGTTACCAATGGTTTTAATTCCTTGGATGATACCTTTGGAGTTATAACCAAAACGGACACTACTACTTTTCTTTCAATCAACCTTGATAAACAAATTTTCATTTCCGGCTATGTGCCTTGAGCAGCCACTATCCAAGTAGCGAGGCTACATCTCCTTTAGTTGAGCTTTCAAATATTGTTCCTTTTGCTCTTACTCAACCTACAAAATAATTTTTTGTTTCTTTATTGAAGGTATGCATACTTTGATGGGTTTTTTGGTGTTAGTAAGCACATAAGAACCTTTAGGCATCCAAACCATCTCTTATAATAACAATCATAAGAGAGATGATTGTTTTTGCCACAAGCATACACAATGGAATGAAAATACATCATTTTTTCTTTTAAAAATAACATTTCTTTTTGTTTTTTCTTCTTTGTTCAATATCAATTTTTATCTCTCTTTTATTGAAGCTTTGAGAGTAACATTCTCATCCAACACTTTTTGCAAGGTTGTATTTTTCTCTCTAATTCCAACCTTAAAGATTCAAAATTTGTTTTAGAATGCTCTATGTCACGACCCAAATTTTGAGCCATGACCGGCGCATGGGCCTAATAGACGTAGTCCACTAAGCCCAAGCAAGCCTATTAATATAACCTTTTCACCATTCCATTAAAAGTTGCTAAGTCACATTGTATAACCTTGAATCAAAATTATATTAAACATTGCTATCTCATAGTGGCAAACCAATCAAGTGTACATTGTCTACAACATGTATCTTAATAATTTACATCAAGTTTGTCTATACATCTCAAAAAGAAGACTCGATTTTCAACGGAGAGACCCGAGTGATGTACGACTACTGAATGTCGAGATACCTACCAAGAAAACGAATCTACAATGGCACCTTGACCTAGTTACCGGCTGCCTCTTGATCTGAAAACATGAAGTTGAAAACGGTGAGAACAAACCCGGTAAGTGAACAAGAAGGGAACAAGCAAACATTAAGGAATATTTTTTACGAAATCATGATGCATTCATTTTTCAAAACAATGCAATATGTTTTAGTTCTTATTAAAACCCCTCATGTAAACCCCACATGAGTATATCACTTTATGAAAAGGGTCCATGCTCAACAAAGAATTTGGAGAGTGAAAACTTTAATAGCATTCATGCGAATCAGGTCAAATAAATTATCAACTAGCCGAGGGTTTCTTAACTGGCTGAGGGTTTCTCACCAAACCTCTTCATTTTAAACTTAATTCATTTATTCCTTAATTTTGGAAGTCCATGCTCAACTATGGTATCAAAGAAATGGAAAATAGGGTGGCAACCGAACCAAATGAAGAGCAAAACAGAATGTTTTTCACTACAACGAGAAATTTTTCGCCGCAACGAGATTCAATCTTGCTACAACGAAATTTTGGTCACAAAACATAAAGTTTCTCACTACGGCGAGAAGCTACAGTAACGTTCTCGTTGTAGCGAGATTTTCGGCCAGCCTTACCCCTCTAACTCGAGAGTTTCTCGTTGCAGCGAGAAACAAAGCAGTGACAAAAAGTTTCCTTCCTTTCAAGAAAAAGCCATCTTGCTGAAATGACAAAATCAACATAAAACACATAAAGGTTTCCAAAGTTCCACATGCCAAATCATATGCATTTCAACCATAAACCATATACATGAGTTTTCATTCTCTTAACCTATATACATATACATACATGGATAAATACCAATACCACTATCATCACATCTAGCTCATGTGCATCCCCTTACATCGTGCACATAGCTGGAGTCATCATGTGCATCCCCCCGCATCATGCACAATCAGTGCCATCGTGTACATCCCCCCACATCGTGCACACGGGCACTATCATCATCCATCTCCCTCACCACCACCATTACCGACATGTGCATCCTCCCACATCGTGCACATACACGGTTATAATCATCACACAATATCAACCATCATGCCCAACAAATATATATTTATATATATACCAACATAATGTAATAGTGCATGAATCCATAACAACCGCATGTCATAACATAAAATCAATTTATCAAAGGCTTGTTCCCAAGGCACTTGTTTTAAGAAAAAGTTGGATAAATCATTCAATTGTTTGTTTAGCTACATTCATATTTCCAAAACAAGTTTTGAAATGCAGTTCACTCACCGGTATCTTGTTGAACCTTTAGTCGACTTTACTTCTCTAATTGTCCAAATGGGGTGATGGGGCTTCGTTAAAACCTATCATCACATTGGCATCACCATTAAGTCAATTCACATGCTTATGAATTCTAAAAGCTTTTTCTTAGCTAGCTTCAATGGCCATTTAAATGGCTATCTATTCTCACTACCCTTATCACTCTAAAATGAATGAACAACCCCAACTACCAATTCACCCCTAAATCTAAACACTAATCATTCTCAACACTAAAAATCAACTTTAGTTTACTACTCACCTTAATAGCTTTGTAACTTTGAAATTCTTTCCAACAATTCCCAAGCTATTATAGGGGTTTTCTTTCTCTTTCTCTCTCTAAACACCGAGCTAGTGAGAGAAAGTATGGAAGTGGGATTTTTCAAGGGTTTTAAAGTGAGAAAGTGAAAGAGCACAAGGGTTCTAGTCAAAAGGGCATGAAGGTATGAAAATTAAAGCTAGAAAGAGAAAGTTATGAAAGTTTCATATCAAGCTTCCATGAAGGATGGAAGCAACATGAGATGGAAGAAGAAGAAGGAGAAGAAACTGCTGGAGAATGTAGAAGTTGTTGGAAGGAAGAGATATTTATAGCCCATGCTTATCCACTCCACTTAAATTACCAAAATGCCCCTCCATAAATTAGCTTATTCTCCTCCAACCCTTTATGCAATCTTTTTACTCCTTTGACGTTGGGACAAGGTCCATAATGGTCTAGAAATGCTCGGGTTCATGAAAACTTAAAAATTCTAACCCAAGGTGAAAAATGACCATTTTGCCCCTATCATGAAAATCATCAAAATTTTTATTTTCTTGTCATTTTACTCATATTTTCATCATTCATTTATGCCTTAGGCCTACTTAGGCCATAATATTGTTTAAAAATTTTACTTTTATGGGCTTACTAAGGAAATAATGAAATTACCCCTGATCAGGATATCGCGTCTGTTACTAACTATGAGCCTATAAAGGTCAAGGTCTCACACTCTAACTCAATTTGAAAAGCATTTCTCTAATCAAAAACATATTTGAAATCACATTTAGTCTTTTCTAATTCATCATCATAAGATAAAACTTTCTTTTTTGAAACCTTATACTTTAAAACTAACTTCTCAAATTCAACATATAAACAATCATAGTCATCTTGAAATTCATCATAAGAAATAATAAATAAATTAGAAATTAACTCAAGTTCTTCATTTTTAGCCATCAAGCAAAAATTGGCTTTTACTTCTATTTCTTCCTTAGTTTCTTTCATTCCTTTCTTTTTCCTTCATCTTTTGCTCATATGTGAGGAGTGAGCCACATATCTCATCTAAGGTGATCACACTAAGATCTCTAGCTTCTTGAATTACAGTCACTTTTAGCTTTCAAGTTTTTAGTAAGCTTCTAAATAGCTTTTTTACCAATTCGTTTTCTAGGATGACCTTTCCAAGTTGCTTAAGCTTGTTGGATATGTTTCTAAACCAATCATACATGCTGGTGATGTCTTCTCCAAGTTCTATCTTTAACATTTTATAATTATGAGTGAGAAGCGTGATCTTGGACTCCTTAACTTATGAAGTCCATACATATATGACTCTTAACTTCTCATAAATTTCCTTGGCGGTGGTGCATGCAAAGATTTTGTTAAAGTCAATAAAGCTCAATGCACAATGAAGAGTGTTAATGGCTTTGAAGTTTATTTACACTTTCCTCATTTCAACTTTAGTCCACTCATCTCTACTTTTGGGAGTTTGCTCACAAGTTATCTGATTTGTCTTCATGGAGATGAAAGGACCTTTGGTAATGACATCTCACATCTCATAGTCAATAGCGTTAATATAAATGGATATCCTAATGCTCCAATATTGATAATTAGTTTCATCAAATAGATGAGGCCTATTTTTGGATTAACCGTCAACAACATTAGAATTTTGGGCAACCATTAGATCTTCCCCTTAGGATGTGAAACCCAAAAATCAAGGGTTAAGATTTGATATCACTTGTTAGCCCCAATAGAGTGCTAGAGGGAGGGTTAAAGGCACTAAAAAAAATTCTAAAGGAAACTCTTAAGTTTGAAAAACTTTTAAGTGATTTTCGAATGGAAAGTTTAAAATTTGTTAAGCCTAAAAGACACCAAGAAAATATAGGGTAAAGAAAAGTGGACAAAATACAAGTATTTATAGTTGTCTAGTCTCCTTGACCTACATCCACTACCTTGATCTCCCAATCAAGGAATTTCAACCCAACTTCACTAAACTGGTGGAATTAACATGTGAGACCCTATCAAGCTCGATTAAAAGACGGTATTGTATCGAGTGATACAACTAAGTTAAATCGAGCCTTGAACTAGTTCAAATAGAAATTCTAAGAGGAATTGGAAAATTTTGAAACCCACAAAATGGCTTAGAATAGTGATTCAGAGTTCAAGGTCCAGTTTAGAGTCCATCAGGAAAATTGATCGATTAGGGATAAAACGGTCATTTTACCGTTTGATGATTAAATGGAGATTTCTAGCCAAGATTTGATCACATTTGACCAAGAATAATTATATGAGATATAATTATGATTATTGGAGTATAAAATGATGTTTAGCAGTGAAAAATTGTGATTCTCGGTATTTTTGGAGCACAAGGGTAAAATGGTAATTTTACCACTAGA
>NC_030858.1:15273020-15319093 GCF_000208745.1 Theobroma cacao | reverse complement strand
TGAATATGTGTATGCAATGTAAATTGCTAAATACATGACTGGTATAGTGCATGTATATTATTATCGATAATGCCATTGTGTTTTGGCTATGTTCACACCCGAAAAAAGGTGTGTGTGTATGCATGATATGATAAATTTATTAAGCAAAGGTAAATGGATAGGCTTGCTTGGGTTTAGTGAGCTATGCTCATTGAGCTCATGCGCCGGTCATGGCCCGGAAAATTGTGTCGTGACATAACAACTTCCACCAAGCTTTTTAGGAATTGAGCTTCTAACTTAAGATCAAACCCACACAAGCTTTTCCAAGCTTAGTCTACCCCTTAAAATGTCTATCACACTTTAAGTAAACAAAGAATGAAGAGAAGATAGAGTATAATTAATCACTTAGTTAATCTAAGATATACAAAGTTCAAGCTCAAACACTTTTACAAAGGATAAGAGTGAAATACAAGTGTAAAGAGAAGGTTTTCTTGATCTTTTAGGCTCAAGATCACTTTGGATAGCTTCTTTTTGTGACTAGTGACTGTTAAAACCTCTATTTATACTTGGAGGATAGTTTCTAGCAGTTAGAAACATTTTTAGAGCAAAAATCACCGTTATTTTGTCTTCTAGCAGCTTTTTTTAAATTTGTTTACAATGTCTTATTAACCGATTAAAGATAAGCTTTAATCGATTAAAGCATTTTTTTCTAGCAGTCAGCTTCACTATGTTAACCATTTAAAGGTGGCTTTCACCGATTAAAAATATTCTATTTTCATACTTCTTCAACTAGTAATTTTCTTTTAATTGGTTAGACCTTTCTTTGACTGATTGAGGCTTATCTTCCTTTAATTGATTGAGGCTTATCTTCCTTTAACTTTAACTGATTAAAATAGGCTCCAACTGATTAAGAATTCTTCAACTTTGAATCTCTTGGTTTGGCACCTTAGGATGATCATCAACATTTTGAATTTGGACTTGGCACTTCTTGATACTTTAAGCTTGACTTTTAACCAATTAACTCCTTTGGTTAACTGATTAAAAAGCTTATGTTTTGTTCCCAGTGTATTCTTAATCAGTTATGCCTTGTGCTAACTGATTAAGGTTTTTCTTCCTTCCTTTGATGTAGCACCCTAAATAGCCTTAACTGATTAAGGCTCCATGTTAACTAGTTAACATCATTTGTCTTCATTAAGTTCTTTTCGTTTGGCCTCTTTAATTGATTAACCATTCTTGTAACATAGCAAGCTTCTTGACTTGCTTTCGAGCAACAATTTTATTGAGAGATTTAAACTTTGACCTACATACTTCAATAATATAATTAGACATTAATGAATGAGGAACGTTTTGTTATCATAAAAAACATATGGAGTCAACATTAACTTATAAGACCTAAAGCACTACCACTTCGCCTAAAACCAATTGGTGATAAAGAAGACACATACCTTAGCCTCATAGTGTACTCAACACAAGCACCCACGGCGTTCGACTATGACTTGGGCATCACCCTAAGCCTCTATCATCGGACAATTGTTATTGACACCTTAGCCAACAATCTTTCCTTCAGCAATTGCTCCCGTTGGGAATTGAACTAGTGACCTTGGCTCTGATATAACTTCTAGGACCTCAAGCATTACCTCTAGAGATTCAAATTCTACACAACAATCTTTTTTTCGAAAGGTAAAATAAGCAATGGCTCTACTAGATATTCAAAAGGTTTACTACACAGAAATAAAAACCAATCTAGCAGCAAATCTTACAAAATGGAAATAGATAAAAGAGTGTGACAAAACATTAACCATTTATACATATATAATTACAACTTTATCGAGTTTCTAATTGGCAATAGCTAAAGTAGATTAATAGCCTTAAAAAACTATAACTTAACAACGTATCAAACATCTATAGCTAATATACATATAAATAGTGCCAAGACTGAATTGCAAGTTCATGTTTGGTAGATGTTACGAGGGAATTATTTTCGAGTGGTGGAACAACCTTTAGTACGAGGCAAGGTGTACTTGTTTAAGAGGAAATAGTGCTTACAGAACATGAAAGATGCTAACATCTAGGACCATTGGTTTGTTTTATATGTCAATAGGCTTAAACACACATTCATCATCTTTGTCTATGGTGTTGTCATTAACAAAATTCTTTCAGCCACCATAAACCCTTTGCAATCATAATTCTTATGATAATAAAATCTATATTCCATGCATGCTTGTTAATACGTAGAATCACATCTTTGTTTTGTTTTTAGAGACTTTTTGCCACCATGCAGTAGGGATTGCCATATCAAATTGTCTTGCTACATGTGTGGGCTTCATAACTACCACAAAACCCTCTCTGATTATAAAATAAATGGAATTTAGGAGTAAAGAAACATATAGGCGATGTAAGGAGGCGTATAGGCAAAAGGAAACAAGTGGATTTAACTATTGTTTTTGTGTACAATCTTCCGCAGAGAAACAATTAGAAGTGGTTAAGAACAATTTGTAAGAATCATTATAGAAATTTTGACCTTTTTATTTCGAAAAGAAATAAAAAAGAGGTAAAAACTTTGGTTTTGTTAGAATTAGATCAGTTGATGAAGTAAGGAAATTGAAAGGCAAATTAAATAGGATTTGGCTATTTGACCATAGATTAAAGGTGAACATCATCAGATTTGATCCGCATAATGCCTTCTGGAAGAAGAATGGATTGATTTCGATCAAAGAAGTCAAAAATTCCACTGAATTGGGTGAAACATTTCCACGAACAACTAGTGACGTTGGTGGTAGAAGAAGTTATGTGGATGTGCTAAAAGGTATTCCTAGTGAAAGTTGAAGGTGAGGAGGTGGGAGAACCTTTTAATTTCATTAAAGGATTTAAATGCAGAGTTGCTATGGTGGATAAAACATTGCAATGGTTGGAAAAGTGTATAATCAAGGAAAACAAAGAGGATATTGAGGTGGAAGCCATTATGGAAAGTTTCAAAACTAATGGCTTATGTGGGGTGTAAGTAAAGAGATTATCTGGTAGACATTTTTATAAATATTGATGAGGAATTAGATAGAACTAAATTAAAGGAAGAAGGATGGAAGAGATTGAATGAGTGGTTTAAGACAATTGAAGAATGGCATCCAAAATTTAAAGCCAAACTTTGAAAATGTTGGAAAATGTGCAAAGGAATCCCGATGCATTCCTAGAATAAATTAACAATTCAAGACATTGTTGGTTGTATTGGTTCTTTAATTTGGGTTGGAGAGGAGATTAGGAAACTTAAATCATTTGAAAGATTTATTCTCTAAGTGATGACTAAATTTGTCATGCCTATTCACTCTTTAATAGAATTAAAAGTTAAGGACAAGAAATATGAAGTATGGGTTGAGGAGTTCCAATCCTTCAATTTAACGGAATGCTCAAGTTGCTCCATGGTGCAAGAGTGGTGGTCACAAACAAGCTCCATAGCCGAGTCTCTCATGGAAGCTGATGCTGAAGATGATCATAGAAAAAATTAGGAAATACATTTGAGTAAGCCATTTTTTAAAAAACTTGTGGTTTTAGTGATAAAACCATAGCCAAAGTGCCATTTGAAGTCCTTAGCCAAGGTGAGCAGAAGACCTCTAATGGCATCAAAAGTTTAGCTAAATGGTATAGCACTAAACAATTTCAACCAAGTGCCACTTAACCTTAGTAAGACCTGCATAATAACATTGAATCAAAGACAAAAGACAGCAATACGAATCAAAGACAAAAGACAGCAAAATCGAATCAGGAAACTGAGCACAAGATCATTGGCAACTAATCAAGCAACAATCAATGTGATTTTGAGTTTTTGAAATCCTTGATTTTGTTTCCATAATTATGGTGATGTTGGCACCTTTCCTACTTTGTGTATATAAACCCTGTAATCTTGATGTAAAGAACACACAAGAAATCTCTTCAAAATTAGCCATCATTCTCCTTCTCCCTTCTTTATTCCTCATCTCTTTCATCTTTAATCTATCCAAACTTTTCAAAATTCTTCATGGTATCAAAGCCATAAGGATAGATTAATAATCCTTTTTTCTCTCCCTATATTTTCCCATTGTCTATGTTTTACCCAAAAGCAAATAAGAAGATAAATATAACCTCTTTTCTTTTTTCTATTTCCTATTGCTATCAACACTTCTCTCTCTTTCTCTCTCTCTCCCTCTCACTATATTTGTCTTTCTCTAGATATTTCAATAGCCTACTTCTATTCCACTTTTATTTCTCTTTCTCTACATATTTTTTAATTTCTTTATCTTTTGTTAGATTCTGTCAACACTATCAATTTTTCCTAAACATTTTTTTCCCATCAGTCAACATTCAAAACTTCCTTTCCCTTTCTTTTAAAAACTCATGAGTTTCTTCTAAATTTTTTTTCTTTTTATTTGTCTCTGTTATTTCTTCTCCTTTTTTCTATAAAAAATACTTCTTTTCTTAATTCTTCTTATTCCATTTTTTAATCCCATTTCTATTTTATTAAGTCTAATAAAACATATTTTTTCTCTCTTTTTTTGTATCTGTTATTTTTTTCTTTAATCAAAATTACTTCTTTTCTTAATTCTTCATATTTTACTAGCTTTCGAATCCTATTTATAATCCTTTTATTTTCTTCAAATGGCACCCTTATAGTACTCGTACGTTTCAACCTTTAATGTTGGTAATTTTGTGTCAATTCATTTGAATCAAACTAATTTTTTACTATGGAAAACTCAAATAGTGGATTTGATCGAGAGTCAAGACATGTTAGGCTTCATAACTGGTCAAAACCCTACACTTGATCAAACAATTTCCTATTCATCTAAAAATCGTGAAATAAACCCTACATATTTGGCATGGAAGAAATCTAATGCTCTACTTTGAGGATGGATCACCGAAACCTTAACAAAAGAGTTCCTTTGATTAGTTATTAGGCTTGAAACTTCATCTGACGTTTGAAATGCACTCGTTGACAGTTTTGCTAAAGGATCTTAAGAGAGAGAGTTTTATATTCTATAGACTCTTTAGACTCATTGAAAGGATAACTTATCAATTTCTGAATATATGAGGAAATTCAAGAACATTTGCAATGACCTTGCTGCCATTGGTAAACCTGTAAATAATCCAACCAAAGTCTTTTAATTACTTAAAGGTCTTGGTTCTATATATGAATCCTTTGTTACTATAATGATGAAGCCACCAATTCCATCATTTAGAGAAGTTACACCCTTATTACATGGACATGAAACAATGAAGGCAAGCAATAGTTTTGAAAGTTTTGGTTCATCAAACAAAAACATGGCATTTGTCAATAAACACTTTCATCATCGAACGGAGGGAGCCAAAAGAAATATAATAACAAGTTCAAAGAATTTGCTTTTTAATCACAAGGTCGAGGCTTTCCTCAAACAAATCATAATGGTATAAAAGGTGGCATCTTAGGTACAAAGCCTATTACCTCATCGGATAACAAGTATCAAGACAGTCAAGTAGTTTGCCAGATTTGCATAAGCCAAGATACACTGCATTGAATGGTTGGTAGACATTTAATCAATTTTACCAAGCTAACATGTCTTCTCAAGCTTCGCTTGCCTTGACAACATTAATTATCTCAGATTTTCAAAATGAAGCTTGGCACCTAGACACAGGTGCATCCTCGCATATAATTGCCCATTCTGATAAGCTAGATAATGATATTTCAAATAAAGGATCAAATAGAATAATGGTAGGAAATGGACATGCCTTACTCACACATTAGTTCTACCAAAGATAATGTTTTGGTTGTGCCAAAGATAATGTTTTGGTTGTGCCAAAGATAGAGTAAAATTTACTTTCTGTTAACCAATTAACTACTAGTTATCCATATATTTGTAAATTCTCATCTGATGGTTTTGTGATAAAGGACAAGGAGACAAAGTAGGTTATAGCAGCAAGAATTAGAAATAGTAGATTGTACACCTTTCAACCTAAAAATCTAGCAACTTTCTTATTTATAGTATGAATAATTGTAATAGTGCACATATATGCGACAATTGACAAATGGCAAAATCATGTAGACTCCCTTTTTTAACAAATGATGATTTTTGTGAAGAACCAATTTTTGTCATTCATTATAATTTATAGGGCAAAGTACCTATTTTATCTCATCAAGGTTTTCAATATTATGTTATTTTTATTGATGAATGCACAAGATTTACTTGGTATTTCCCATTAAAGCATAAATTTGACTTTCTACAATGTTTATTGAATTTCATAAATGACAAGGCTATCAAAATTTTCCAATTAGATGGAGGAGGAAAATTTAAGGACACAAAATTTAATGCCTATTTGCTAAATCATGGAATTAAGCATCGAATGTATTACACCAATATATCTTAATAGAATGGTCTTACAGAAAGGAAACATAGAAATATCACTGAATTGGGTCTTACAGTGATGTTTCCTGGCAATATTCCTAAGCCATTTTGGAATGAAGCGTTTGGAATAGCTGTGTGGTTGATCATAGACAATCTTCATTGGTTCTACAATGGAAGAGTCTTTTTCAAATGTTGCTCATAAAATAACTTGATTATTTTTATCTTAGAATTTTTGGCTACAAATGTTTTCCATACTTCATACATTCTGCCGAAACAAAGTTGGATCCAAGATCTATGCCTTGTGTGTTTCTTGGTTATAGTGAAGTATATAAAGGATATAAATGCTATCATCCACCATCAAGGTGTATGTATATCTTGTCATGTGATCTTTGATGAACAATCATATCCCTTTTGTTCAATAAAAGTTTTGTCAACTCCATCTCCCAAACAGTTCTAGAAACTTCTTCCAAGTATTGCTGAATCAAAATCCTCACCGAGTCAAAATCCTCTACTTACAGCCATTCTTGAAATCATAAGCCCTTATAGAACAATGATTCAATTCCTGAAAATCCACAACAAAACATAACAACATTCCTTACTAATTCTATAGAACTTTCAATGGAATACCATCTCCTCAGTTTCCAACTCTATAAAGCATCACTGCACCAAATACTGATTCTCTTTCCTCACCTACATGATAAGTCAACAATCATCACATGATCACAAGAAGCAAAAGTAGTCATTTAATTCAACCTCCATAAGACTCTACACCTTTTTGTCTACCTCAATCTCAATCTAACACAATAGACATAAGATCTAAAAGTCAAATTATTAAACTAAATCCCAAATATGCATCCCTAGCTTATGTACTGTTAGCCCAAATACCTACACGACTAAAACCTCAAAAACAGCTCTTTAACACCAAGGATGGTTATAAGTAATGAAGGAAGAACTTACAACACTTCATGAGAATGACACTTGGGACCCTATTCCAAGAACTAAAAACATGAATGTTATTAGCTATAAGTGGGTTTACAAAACTAATCTCAAGGCCAGTGGTTCCTTAGAAAGATTGAAAGCTCGACTTGTTGCTAAAGGATATTCTTAAGTACAAGGCTTAGACTTTATAGAAACCTTTTTCCTAATTGTCAAAGTTGCCACCATTCATATCGTACTCACCGTTGCCTTAGCCAACAATTGAAGTATCAAGCAACTGGATGTGAAAAATGCTTTCTTCCTTGGTTATCTTTCAAAACTTTTCTAGCTTGAACAATCTCTTAGATTTCAAGACTGCACCATGATAAACTATGTCCATTAGGCAGGTTGTCCACTAACAAGACGATTTACAATAGGATATTAGTACATTCTTTGGCAATAATTGCATCTTTTAAAGCTCAAAGAAACAATCAACTATAGCTAGATCAAGTGTAAAGGCAGAATACAGGGCATTAGCCTCCACAACCACTAAGCTTACATGGATATCTTACATTCTCCGACACCTTGGCCAATATACATTGTAACCAGCTCTCTTGTTATGTGAGAACCTTTCTACTCTTCAAATGACTATCAATCCTATTTTACATGCTAGAACCAAACATATCTAGATCGACTGTCATTTTGTTAGAGCAAAAGTAGGCATGGGATCCTTTGACATAAAGTTTGTTCCATCAACTACCGATAAAGCTGACATTCTAACGAACCTTTGTCTAAATCTATATTTGAAAACTTATGAATCAAACTTGGTCTATGGAAGCCTCCCTTGACCAATTTGAGGGGGAGTGTAGAAATAACTCAACCTTACCAAGACCAACACAATAACATTGAATCAAAGACAAAAAGACAACAAATATGAATTAAAGATAGAAGATAGCAAAATCTAAGCAGAAAACTTAGCATAAGACCATTGGCAACTAATCAAGCAGCAATGAATGTGAATTTGAATTTTTGAAATCCTTGATTTTATTTCTGTAATTATGGTGACCGTTGACTCTTCTCTTACTTTGTATATATAAACCTTGTAATCTTGATGTAAAAAACACATAAGAAATCTCTTCAAAATTAACCATCTTTCTCTTTCTTCCTTTTTTATTCCTTATCTCTCTTCCTCATCTGTTTCTCATCTCTCTTGTATTTAATTTATCCAAACTTTCCAAAAATTCTTCACATTGCACCCCTCCCAAGATAAACAAAAACCACCTTCATGTGGTGAAAACTAAACCCTATTAGTAATCCTAAAGAAACTACTCTTACTTGCAAACAAGAACAAAAATCTCCTTGACCTTTTAACAAACTCATTAAAACATAAATTCCAAATACATAAACCAAATCTAAATCAACGTACTCTATGAGTCCAAGCATAAAGTGTAGAACTCCAAAATTCTGCCGAGGTCACACTTTTTTCAATCTTGATCTCAAGCATTGAAGATAAGAAAACAACTTCCATCCACAAGCAAGTCAAGCTAATTGATAGCCAAACCAACACGCAGGAGTTAAATGTACTCTATTGCACCCTCGGGTAAGCCATGTTTGATGGATGAAAAACAAGAAATGGATTGTTTGGATGTTATGCTACCTAGAAGGATTAAAGAGAGATTGGATGCGAGGTCGGTGGATAGCTTTAAGATGGTGGTGAATTTGATGCAAATGGTGAAAGGTGATAATAAACAGAAGAATGGTGTCAAGTTAGGGTTAGATGAGGAGCAGGTGGACTTGGACTTGATGGACAAAGGAACTAGGTCTCAAAGGAGCAAAAACTCATGAGCCTAGTAGAAATGGGAATTATGGGAACCCATTTGGTGAGAGAAACCCCAGTTATGGAAAGTTCATGTAATGCTTTAGGTTTTATAAGAGAGGTGATGCAAGTAGATGAGATGAAGTTAGAGATTAATGCCCAAGAGGAAAAACATAAGTTGAGCTTGTTAAAGTTTGATATCAAGGGTTTGGGTTTAGGGTCAAAGATGTTGTATTCTCAAGTTTTGAAGTCTAACCTGACCCAATCAAAGGAAAAGAAAGTAATGAAGTCTTAGATAAATGATTCTGTTGGAAGCATGAAAAATTCGAAAAGCAGGGGAGATAACATAATTGGAATAATTGAAGTGGGAAAGGATATGGAGACAGAAAGGGAAGGAAGACAAAAGTTGACTAGGATAGAGAAACTATGGAAAGAGTTGGATCTATTTGAACCAAAGGTGAGATTTGAAGGGGAGTGGAAATAAAAAAAAATACAAAAAATTGGAAAAGAGGGAGAAAACCAAATAAGAGGGAGAAGAAAGTGTCTTCCGCTAGCAAGCTGGCTAGCGAATCTTTGTCAGAGGGAGACTTTCTGAATAAGAATGACTTGATAAGAAGAGAAGCAGAGGAACTTTTTGTGTGGGCAAACAAACGGGTTTAATGGAAGCTGATTGTTTGAGGCGTTTTTTGTGCTTGTTGCTATTTGTTGTCGAATTTGCACAAGCAAGTATACGTATCGAACAAGTAATATAGTGATGAAGTAGAGTATCATTCCCACGGAGATTTGTTTCTCAAGTTTCACTAAGTACTAAAATTATAAAACAAATTAATCTTATTTAAGTAATCTGAAAATTGAAGAAAAACTAATTAAAAATAATTAAAAATGAACACTAAATAAACTAATAGCTAAATAAGTTAAGAAAAACAGTATATTAAAGACCTAGGATTATGGGTTCATTTAACATTTCATTTGATACCAACTTTTCTAGTCATTTATTTTTCTTAGGTAGTTTTACTAACTTAGAATCCAAAGTTATGGATAAGTCTTTGTTGAGTTGGTTGTGCAAATATCTAAATTAATTAGTTTACTATATGTCTATAGGAATCAATTAAATTAAGTTCATTAAGCAAGTGTCCTAATGTGGCTATGTATGGCAATTGGCATATGTCTACCCGAATCGCAAATCAGATCAACTAAGTGATGTGAACATACACTATTCAAATTTTAATCTAATCTAAAATCTCTCCGTTGAGTCTCAATTAGATTCACAAATTAGTTAATTGTTGGTCAGACAATAAAAAACATTAAGAATAGATTTAAATAAGCAAAACTACATCCATTCATGATAAATAAAAGAGAAGCTAATATTCAAACAACATGTTGATATCCACCACAATCCTCGAAAAATAGTTTAGCTCATAATATCTATTAAAAACAATATCCAAAACAATTTAGCCATGAATCCAAGTCAAAGAAAATAAGAAAAACACAAAAGTAAAGAAAGAGGCTAACTATTGAAGTTTTGCAATCTCAATTCTCAGATTCTCTTGTTTTCTTGATTTGTTCTTGGCTCTAAATCTCCATAATAGTTGCTTGTTGCCTCTCTCTTAAAACCTCTGAAAAAGGTCCCTTAGGTAGGCTCTAAGTGACCTAATTTCCAAAATCCCGTCAAATTTTTATTTTTGAAAAATTGTCCAATGTCGCAGCCTTGATTTCTTGGTGCTGCATCCTAAATTTTTGCCTTGGGAGTGCCACGGTACTTTGAGTACTGCAGCACTAGGCTCTTGAGGAAAATGCATGGTGCGCTTCCTTTCACAAGCGTTGCAGCCTTGTTCTTCTAGTGCTACGACAGTCTATCAAATTCAAATGTGATTTTCACTCTGATTTGCTCCAAAATGGGAAAAGTGGTAAACATAAAAATGGTATCCCTCTCTCTTAACTTTCCAATGGCTTAAGAATCAAGTTAGTTAGACTTCTGGGTTGAAAGATATGATCCAAATACCGCATCATGTTTAGTTCATGCATATTGCTGCAATGCTCCAAATTAGACAAATATTTTGACCACGATCCGATCATAACTGGGTGAAGTAGTAAACATCAAAAGTTGTAGCCCTTCCTCTTAGAATTCTCGTGGTCCAAGAATCACCTTATTTGGAGTTCTGTAGGGAGAGATATGGTCAAAATACTGAAACATATACGAATGGAGCCGTCACCATACTTTCATGGATTTTCATCAAATGAGCCTTTTTCATCAAATTTCCTACAAAAGCAATAAGAGAAATAAGCAATTCTACTCTTAAAGTAATTTAAAACAAAATAACATAAAATTAAACTCAAATAACTTATATTACATGCTCAACATGTAATTAAATTTAAACTAGAAAAACACCTAAATTATTAAAATCTGAACATAAAATCTCAAAAGTCTAGCTACTTAAGCTCCCAAAATGTATCAAAATAACTTTATATAATAGAGTTATCACTATTTTGTTTTTGGTGTTGTACCTTTTGTTTTGTCTTTGTGCTGTGGGTTGGATTATAAATTAAATATGAGGGTAGGAGAAGTTAATAGTAACTTGTAGTAAAATCGATTGTTCGACAGAAACTTGATATGGTGATGTTACAAGAAACTAAGTTGTAGAGCTGCTATGATAGACACGTTAGGAGATTATGGTCAGATGACAATGTGGAGTGGGTTTTTAGTCCTTCGTCGGGGAACGAGGGTGGATTGTTTCTGGCATGGACAAGACCAAGTTTAGCAAATCAGATGTCTGCTCCATTCTGAAGATTGTAATTAACGCTAGTTTATGGTAGAATTAGTTCCTTTGTACACCCCTGTAATGCTTAGAGCAAGAGTTTGCCTTCTACCTTATGACAGTGCATCCATCTAATGGTGAGGTTGGTTTGATGGGTACAGTAACAAGTGTGTACAGTTGGATTGACAGAGTGTAGTGGGTGGTGCTCCTAGGAAGCAAGATTAGAAGTGTCTTGATGGACAACTTAAGTTCCTTTTCAGTTATCCTACTCCTTGGAGTCATTGCTGTCATGTCTCAGTGATATGGTTCTACTTAAATGTTATGGACTTGTTGAAGAATATGTTTCTCCTGCTAGAGTGCCAGAAAACAAATCTTCATCTCTCGAACTGAAAGATTCATCATGGAATTTTAATTGCTACAGAACATGCGTTTCTGCTCTGCCTTATTTTTGTAGGATTGTGCTTGTCATACTTTTTTTAATTAGTGTATTGGCAAATGTCTAAATTGTCAAGCGGCGATTTCAGGTGTAAAGACTTTAACGTGCAGCTTAAAGCTACGCTCTA
Source organism: Theobroma cacao (assembly GCF_000208745.1). Classification (NCBI taxonomy): domain Eukaryota; kingdom Viridiplantae; phylum Streptophyta; class Magnoliopsida; order Malvales; family Malvaceae; genus Theobroma; species Theobroma cacao. The sequence goes on along the minus strand of NC_030858.1, from coordinate 15,306,720 downwards.
CCACTGTGTTATGGAGTGACAGGGGCGGAGGGTAGTATTCTCATGGGGTGGCCATTTAAAATTTTTTATATTTTTTTATTATATACTTGCTACTCTAACTTTTAATAAATTAATTAGTTTAATGATGTTCAAAATTAAGCACCATCTTCCATCCTTTCAAATTAAAGGTTTAGGACTTAAAGCTTATAATAAAATTTTTATTGGTTTTTGATCATCCTCCGTCTTAATTAATTCTCGTTTAAGGAATCAAATGGTATATAATTGAATAAATTATTTTTAACTTGGTGGATACAACATCTAATTTGATCACTAATGGTCATATATAATTGTGTTCCAATAGTTATTTTATATTATGTTTGTGCATGAAACTCGTATTGATGTTAGTGAACATGATATATGATTTGTAATTATCTATAATTTTATAAGGGTATTCCTTTCTCAATGTTATATGATATTTGTTTATATGGAGTCCTCTTCATCTTCGGCCCCATAACAAAAAATGACTAGCTCTGCTCCTACAGTGACTTATATATAAACAAATCTTTTTTTTGGCTGACAAAAAGAAAAAAGAAACCTCTCTGGTTATTGCTTCCTATGCCATTAGAAAGACATTTGTTTTCTCGACATGAGTTGGAGGCCTATTAAGAGTTGTGTGCTGGGGGCTAAACACATCTCCATCCATTGATGTATGGTCACTAAATCACCAGTTTCGACCTTCACTACTATTGAGTAGAATATTAGCACAACAAATGCAGGTACAACAGAATAAGGCATGACAACACCTCACTACTAAATCCATAAAAATAAGGCATAGAACCGTTAAACAAATTATAAGGCATATGCATATAATAAAATTAATAAAGAAACATACTCAAGGTAAAGTGGATGGACATGTACTCCAACATAAATCTCTTTAAACTTGCAAAAGAAATGACTATTCGTTATTTGAACAAAACCTTTTACAAGAAAAAGAGTGTGTGGACAAGTTGTTTTCTTAAATTGCATGTGGAGGTAGGATTGTATCTGTTGCCTTACAATTTTGGTGAGATCCAGTTCTAAGCTTGCAAGGCGTCATAGCAACTGTGACCGAGAAACTACCTCTTTTGCTTTTTTTCTTAAGAAAATAAAAAATAGACGGGTACTTATGAATAAGTTATCAGTCAATAAATTTAGCTTTGGTCATCAATAAATGGCTTAGCTTCAATGATGTGTATGCTAATGCAAAGCTGGAATTATGAAAGCTATACCATTTTGTTTTGGTACCTAAAAGTTTCAGAGTTTTGGGTATATGCCTCAACATGGAACTTTTGCCGATGGCTGCCTGTAGGAAGACCGAGAAAGCACAACATCTATATATTCACCCAAGAGACTTACAACTCGTGTCGAAGTTAAAATAAGAAGGAGAGCACCCAACTTTGAGAACCTATGTCTTTACTAATCCAATAAGCATCACCACTATACAAAAAGTTACTTTACAAATTTAATTTGTTCTTCAATATTTTTATTGTTTCTTTTTATGCCACTAAAATATACTACTTAGATCTTCATCGATCAAAGAAAAACACATGAAGGTTCATCAACCAACCTAGACTGCTATACCTAATTAGTTCACATGTTGGGGCCCCATGATTACATTATTGAATATATATATATATATATATATATATATATATATATATATAATAAAAAGGACATAAATAATTTTAAGTTCTAACAATTGGGATATAATATTTTAATTAGTCTAAAAATGCCTTGAGGTGTTCGTTAGCAAATTCTCTTGAGTACCTTACGTAATTAAGTTGAACCACTGTTTCGGAAAAAAATAAAGATTAAAGATAAAAACATATAATGAAATTCCTATTAAAAAATGTGCCAAAATTAATACATTAACATGCAAAAACAAAAAATCAAAGGTACAAACAGTGAGAATTGGATTTATTGAGTCTTTGAATATGTAATTTGATATAACAGCTTTTTAAAGCACCATCAAAATGATCAATAGGTCACCAGAGCCTCGCATGAGAAGGAGAGAATCAAATATAGCCAAGAACAACTCACCGGAAAATCGCAAACCATCAAAAACCCTCCGTTTGGCTTAAGTCTACGAATTCCGGCAAGTCATCCTTGGCTGCACTTAACTCTCAACCTCTTCATGCAAAATTCAGAGACCCAAACTTGAGCAGTCTCAGTCTAGTGGGGATCATGAATTTCTGGAAAATAGCTACTCATTCATGCTTTGATGTGAAGGCCAGTTGACATATTGATCCATATTTATATATATGCATGGCCGTGCTGGTTGACAAATATGCTGGTGCATTTTTATATTTTCCATTTGACCAACTTTCTAGGGAAGTGCTCCAATTCCACACAAAGGGAATGGCCATAGCCAATGCCTCACATCCATCCGCATTCTCACACCATCCAAAGCCTTCTTCTTGAGATGAGGCAGAATTTTGGTTCAGCACAAAATGTGTGGTCAATTCATTCTCCTTTGTTCTCAATGATCAAAATGACTACTTTTCAGCTCATCTTGTCGATTGGCTGAAAAGGTTGAATTATGAAACGGGAATATAATCTGGTAAGACGAATTTGTTAGGATCCTTTTACATGTTCTCATATTTAATTAATCATTTCTATTATTTCAATAATAAATTAAAAATTTTGTCAATGTGGTCATGTACATTATTGCGAATCTGCTTGTCATCTATATCACAGGTAAATTGCAAAGTCTAGTACACCGTCGAGCCTGACAATTTTTTATTAATGAAATTAAATAATTAGTCATATATTACTCGTGACCTTGAAGCTAGACAAGATGTAAATTTATGCCATCTTTCAAAGTCTTTTGGACAGACGAAGGCACCATCATATATAAATATACATAAATTGTCCTGAAATTATGCAGTAATTAAGAACATTTTGAGGCATAAACATTGTTGTCAATCATATTAATTATGTATAATAATGGCATTTTTCTTCTGCTAGATCTTCTTATTAACATTATACTGTTAGTATTATTTTTCGTTTTTCTTATCACAACTTAGTTGATGTATGAAATAGTGAAGATAATCATCTCCAACTTCCATGGCCTTGACTGCAGAATCTCCTTGAAGAAGCCATCGACATGCATCAATATGTTTCCTGGTTAGTTTTACAGAGTTATACTGTCAAAGAAAGTCTTAAATAATTTATGTTGCATAAATTATTGTAGAACAGAGCAGCTGCATGTTTTTCAACATAACACATGCAATTAAGAGTTAACCAATTCAATTCCCTTGTCAAAAGAATTGAACACTCCACTAATAAATAGAATTGATTCCAACAAAAGCAAAAAGATAAAAAAAGAAATAACGTACATCTTCTTTCTGCAAAGCTGGGAAATTGTTTCATTAAATAGACTAATACTAATAATATTCTGCGAATACATGTATTAATCAATCAAACCATAAACCAATGTTTGCACCAGTTGGCCAATCATCACCGCGTGTCAACAAACAAATTCTATTGCTGTGCTAATTACTGCAGTATGCCATACTATTAGAGCAAAGGCGCCTACCCCTTTTATAGCTCATCGAATCCGATATTGTTTTTAATTTATCTTTCTCTGATGATTCTGTAGTCCACTGTCTGCTTCTTTCTTCTTCACTCCTATCATTGCAAAGGGATTTAAAAATTGACAAACCTAAAATTTAGAAACAATTTTTGTTTGCTAATCTCAAACTTGTTAGGTCAAGCTTTGAGTTGATAAAAACTTCATCTATGGACTATGAATGAACTTTTAAATACTATTGCTTAATATAAATTTGACATCTATCAGGAAAACAAAATTTATGGCATATTTGATTCTAGATAGTTATTTGCATGTTTAAGGCTATTGAACAAAAATTTGGGAGAAACCTTGGTAAATTTAAATTCCTCAAACAATTAAAGGTTCTTGTAAAAGGGGTCTTGTGATAGAGAGAGGAAGCATTGTAAACAAGTAAAAGGATGTACAGGAAGCAGTGGAGAAGAAGATCGAAGCAATTCTTAAAGTACTAAATATCATGGCAAGTGGAAGAGAATAGATAGAGAATTAGAAAGTAGAAGAAAATTAGAAAGAGAAATTAGAGAGAAAAGCTTTGGTGAGAATGTTATAGCTTTGAAAAAAAATCTCTCCAATGGATTGTGAAGGTTTTATATATGGTGCCAAAAATGATAGTTACTTAAGAATAAACTTTAATGCACATAATGAATAACGTTATTAAAAGAGGCTTTAATAATGAGTGACCGAGTAATATTTAGAAACCCATTATGTGATTATTGAAGTAATGGATTTTATGACCATTAATAATATAATAAGATTTATTTTTGAGTAGAAGGTAAAGGGAAGAGGTATACGGGAAAGTTATACATGAATAAGTTAAAAGAAAAAAGTGTACGTGAACAAGTGTAAGAGAATAAGGTAAATGTGAGAGAGAAATACTTTTATTTGAAAAGATACAAGAAAACAAGGTAAGAGGGGAAACATTCGTACTTCAGAAAATGGTTAAGAGAAATACCTCTTAACTACCTTCATATCTGAGCCACCAAGCCAAACTCTCCGAAATATCCTAATATGAAAGTAACTTGTGAACCCTGAAGCACATAGCATCATACATTCTAAGAAAAATTACAATGGATTAAGTTTTGCAAGCAATCCCCATCCATCACATGACACCATACACATAAACAAGAGTTATCATCCATAAGCACCTCGTAAGTCTCAATAGCATTCTAGTGGGTATACTATTAAGAATTCCCATCCACAAGAAACAATGTACTTTGGGTGGGATATCTAACTTTCATAGAGAGGAAAACCATACCTTTCTATTCTCGTCAACAAGTGGAGCCTCCAAGCATGAGAAAAAGCGCTTAATTGAGAATATGCCTTTAAGGTCATTGAGTCATACCAATCTATCTCTCCAACTTAATTTGTACAAACATCAACCCTTCTGATTTAGACATCAACTCATAAGACAAGGCTTTTTCCCATACAAAATGAGTTAACCTATATGGGATGTTCCAACTTCCTTCACTTCAAAAGCCTCAACAACTGTCATCTTCTAGTCAGTGGCCACCAGAAAAAGTATAGGATATGCAACATTTAAAGGGTATCCAAGAACTATCGATCAAGCCAAAAGAATACATCTAATCCATTTCCAATCACCCACCTACAACCAATGGTGAATCTAGAATTTTGCATAAAGTGGTGGTTAGAGTGTAATTATAAGAACAATCATACTATATACATCAAGTTTTATACATATAATAAGAAAAATATTAAAAACTGAGGGGTGCAGCCGCCAACCCCTCACCATGGCTCCACTAAAGCCTATCAAAACCCACAAATCTTCTCACTCCATTTTTTACTGTAGGTTGATAATAATCCTCTAAATTATGGACATTTTGTGTTCAAGCTCCATGGATAGTAACCATTTTAGCTTACCTTCCCTATATTTGTCCACTAAAAGTTTTCTCCAAAGTGCATTCTCCTCTTTTCTAAATCTCTATCACCATTTTCTCAAAAGTGCCAAGTTTTTATAAGACAAATTTGAGATGCCAAAGCCTCTTTGCATTTACGATTTATGCATTACCGACCACCAGACTCTTGCCAATTTTTTCTTCTCCTCATTTCCACCCCACAAAAATTTCTACAAATTTGTTCCAGTTTGCTCAACACTCCAATAAAAGCCTTAAAGATAGACAAATAGAAAAAAGGTAAGAAATTGAGAATGAAATTAATTAAAGCAACTCTACCTCCAAAGAACAAGTATTTCCTTTGTCAAAGTGCCAATCTACTTCAAAATTTGCCCACAATGGGGTCCCAAGTGTGTATGCTCCTTAGGTTGTCTCCAAGGGGAATCCTAAGTTAAGAACATGGAAAATGTCCCATGTTACTCTGAAATGTGGTTGCCATATTTCTCTCACCCTCCTCTTTCACTCTTACTAGGTAAATATAAGACTTAGCAAACTTAATTTTAAGCCTTAAAACAAGCTCAAAGCACCATAGAATCCTTCTAATATTACGTAGGCCCTTCACTTCCACCATAAAAAAAAAAGATAGTGTCATTGGCAAATTGCAAGTGAAATATTGTCAACCCACTCTCCATGATAGGCACATGTGTAGGCTTTCTTCCTCAAACCAACAAAAGATGCAAAGCTTCTACTACAATAAGGAAAAGAAAGGGTAACAATGGATTTCCTTGATGAATGCCTCTTTTCATTAGGAATTTTGATGTAGGAAAACTATTCACCAATATCACAACTATCACCGTAGAAATACATTCAAATACCTTGTACACCAAAGCCTTTCTTTTCCATAACAAAGATCAAGAATCCTCAATCTACACAATCAAAAGCTTTTTCAAAATCAAGCTTGTTAACAATGCCCTCATCATTGCTAATTTTCTTTGTCATACGATGTATTGTCTAATTGGCTAGCATCAAACCATCCAAAAGTTGACAACCCCCCCATAAAGGCAATTTGATTATCACTAATTACCAAATGTATCACATTTTTCACCATATTAGTAAGAAGCTTTGCAGTGATTTTATAAAGAGAATTAATTAACCTAATAAGCCTAAAGTCCTTAAATTCCTTAGAGCTTTCCACTTTAAGGATGAGGGCTACAAATGAAAAGTTAAGCCTTTTCAAGTTTCTTGGTCACCACAAAATCTACCACAAGCTGATAAACTTCTTTACTGATCACATTCCAAACGCATTTGAAGAAGTTGAAACTAAAGCCACTAGGCCCCAAAGCCTTAAAACCCCTACATTCTCATATCATGTCTCTCACTTCCTTTATTATAGCTATACCTTCCAAACTCAACACCAACTCTCAATCTAGTCTTTTGAAGGTTATTCCCCCTAGGATCGACCTAAGCCATTCCTCCTTATGCAAAAGTCCATTAAAATACTCCAAGGTTGCATGTCTAATCTCCCTATGGTTTGAAATCCAAGTGCCATTCTCAAGGATACCCGACCCCAATATGATTCTGGTGGGCTCTAGCTGTAGCCTTGGTATGAAAGAATTAGTGTTCTTATCACCTTTTTTCTCACCATTGAATTCTCTATTTTTTTCCTCCATAGTGATTATGTTTTCCATAACTCCCTCCATAGAGCCATCATGGTTGTTTGCTTTTAAGTAGTTTCCTTCATGTTGAGCTCTCTATAGTTGCCAATCTTATCAAAGCTCTTGATTTGGTCCTCAATGTGTGAGATAGTAACATCTATATTGCCAAACACGTCTCTATTCTTCTTTAAACAGATTTTTAAGTGGTTGAACTTCACTTTAAGACAAGTTCAAGCACCGTAGCACATCCATGCCTTTTTATTTTTTCAAAACCACCTTACTAAATTCCTTGTCCTCTAACCAATAATCAAGGAATGTAAATGTCCTTGGTCCCCAATCCACACTACCCATCTCCAACAAAATTAGGTGATGATCAGATAAAGGCCTTCTAAGGCACTTTTGTCTCAAATTTCAAAAATGCTCCACCTATTTCGAAGCAACCAAGAACTTATCAGGCCTACTCTGCATTGATTCGGGCCTATATGAAGCAAAGCTCTATCTAAGCAATGGTAAATCAATGAATTCACCTAGATCAATAAACTCATTGAACTCATTTGCTCCAACACATTTTGTTGTACATCCCTTTCATTCATTGGTGTATCTAACTATATTGAAATCCCTCATAGCACACCAATAGTATTAAAGTTGTTCTTTCTACTCAAGTAGCTCATCCCATAATAATTTTGTATCCTCCCCATTGTGTCACATTAATCATCACATAATAGAAGTTCTCAATCACTTACCTCCCTTTAATTAAAATAAATCTTTCTCGTGTAATTGTCAACTTAATACAAAGGGCTCCCATCGACTTCTAAGGAATGCAATGCTCAATTCTTACAAAACATAATGCTTAAAGGGCAAGAAGAATCGACTTCTCAGGAATACAATGATTGATTCCCAAACTCTAAACAGTAGCCGTTAGGCACAAAAAAGACAAGAAAAATGGCTAGTTCTTCCATCAAATCATTCCCAACGGCTATAAACTTTTTCCAAGTATAAAAGGGACTTCGCCGACACATTTGGGGCAAGGAAGAAAAAGAAAAGATCATTTGATCAAGAATCAAATGAAATGAAAAAAAAAAGGAAATGAACAGAAAAACCAAGCTAGAGCAAGCCACTCATATTCTTCTAAAATGCTTGTGAGCTATCTTTGAACTTCAAATTCCTTATGCCTTCACTCATATCTTTTGTAATCATTCTTTAGCTTTTCAAACTCTTCCTCCATGTACTCACACAGCAAAATCAAGCTTCTAAAGTTTCATTTGCTTGAACCTTGTAAGAAAGAAAGGTTATGCCTTAACCTTTAAAAGGTAATTTTTTAGAGGTTATGTCTAAACCTTGAAAAAAAAGAGAGGTTACGCTTGATCCTTGAAAATCCAGAGGTTATTCATGATCCTTGAAAAGGCAGAGGTTATCCTTGATCCATGAAAAGCAGTTTTTTGTAAAGGTTATACTTGAGCCTTTAAGAAGTAGTTTTCTATAGTGGATTTCAAACTCCTTAGTGAGCTAGGGGAAAGGATGTAGGCACCTATGGAAAAGGCCAAACCTCTATAAATCGTTCGTGTCTTTTCTCCTCTCTTTTTCTCTTTGAACTTCGGCAGTTTATTTTTACTCTTCACTACCTCTTACTTATGCATTTTACTTTGGCATGAAGATATTAAAATATTGTCTTCAAACTTGCTTTTACTTCAACTCACTCTTCAAATCACCTTAGATTTACTTCGATATATTTGTTCATTTGCTTTGAAGAGTTTTGAGAATATGTTTTCAACTTATTTGCTCATTTAATTTCCAAATTGTTTTTGACATGCTTTAAAGTGAGAGCAAGTGTAAGAATCTTTCTTCTTCTTGAGCTTGTACTTTTATCATGAAAATATTTTAAAAATTTTGCTTATAGCTCACTTTCACATTATCTTGATACTTGAGAATTTTACTTCTCCTTGAGGTGTAATGAAAATTTGTTTTTAGCTTGTTTGTTCATTTCTGTGGTTTGCTCAAAAGTGAAAACAAATTTAAGAAATTGTCAAATTTAAGAAATTGTCCTTAAGCTCAAAAGTTCAATTTGAGAATTTTTGTAAATCCAATTCACCCCCTCTTTGATATTTCCTCATTATTATTGAGATAACATGTTTAACATCTAGCTTGTTGTAAATACTTAAGGATGTAATGGAAAAATATTCCTTTCAGTTGTCAAGTTCCATTTCTTTATTGGCTTGTCTTAACATTCTTTATCCTTTACGAGAAAAGAATCTAAGACAAGGGAGATCCCATGAAAGGTAAGGTTGAAAGGCAAGATTATTTCTACATATTATTGGAGTAGATTGGAATTACCTACCTTTCCTCATTCTTCCTCTTCCACGACCATACCATTCTCCTTTTCATGACATTTTAATTAAGTTATTCAAAATCATCCAACTATTCATCCCCTTTTTTCTCCCAAACAAACTTTTCCTTAAGTTAAACATAACAAGAAGTTCCCACTAACCTAACAGTTTATTTATATCCATTTTAGCCTCTTGCAATTTTTCCTATGATTAACCCTTGAGTGGATACAATTCTCTAATTGCTCCTAACACACTTGTGCTTGTCACATTGGACCATAATTTTGATCATTGTGAACCTAATATCTTGTTTTGCTTTAAGGTAACTTCTTTTTCTTTCGATTTTAATTCATTTATTATCTCGTGATGGAAACAAATGTAGGAGTCACATTTTTCTATTTGACTAAAGAAGGACTTTTGGTCATACTTAAGATACTTTCTTCATTCATACAATCTACTAAGCACTCCCTAACAAATATTTTAATTTTTCTCCTTCTTTATCTTTATCTTTTGTTTAGTTTTGTCACTAACATCCTCATCTTCAACAACAATCTTGAATCGTTCCCAACTAACTTTTATAATTATGTTGACAACTTGTTGACTACTATCTTTAAAAGAAAAGAGTTTTAGTCAATCACTATCAAATCTTTTTCTTTTTTTTTTTGGAAAATTTTAACTTTCTTTCCTTAATAACATTTGCAAAATAGTCCAAAGGCAAGACAACTGTTACTACTATGAGATCAATTTTTTATGCCATTTAAATTTTTTTTCTTTGATCTCATTTAGTAATAGCAAAACATGTCTTTCAAGAAATTTTATTTTATTATCCTTCAAATAATGTTCAAAATTTGATTTGTTTTTGTTAAATCAAATATGAACTATTTGTTAGCGAACATTTGATCATTTTGATTTCTTGTAATCTCTCTCACTATTCTATTTTTGTCAAACTTATTAATGGTCAATTTAGCCAAGCTCACCTCAATTCCCTCTTTCATGTCACAATTTATCTCTCCTCCGTTACCATCATTTACTATAAAATAAGATGACTTAGCAACTGCTTTTATTTGTTATTCTTCCTTAAGAAACAAGTCATATATTGAAATATAGGCTACAAGTGGAAAAAGATCTACAAATTCTTTATCCTTAAAGTCCTTTCGTAACTTAAACTCTATAAATATAACTTTTATAATTATGTTGACAACTTGTTGACTATTATCTTTAAAAGAAAAGAGTTTTAGTCAATCACTATCAAATCTTTTTTCTTTTTTTTTTTTGGAAATTTTAACTTTCTTTCCTTAATAACATTTGCAAAATAGTCCAAAGGCAAGACAACTGTTACTACTATGAGATCAATTTTTTATGCCATTTAAATTTTTTTTCTTTGATCTCATTTAGTAATAGCAAAACATGTCTTTCAAGAAATTTTATTTTATTATCCTTCAAATAATGTTCAAAATTTGATTTGTTTTTGTTAAATCAAATATGAACTATTTGTTAGCGAACATTTGATCATTTTGATTTCTTGTAATCTCTCTCACTATTCTATTTTTGTCAAACTTATTAATGGTCAATTTAGCCAAGCTCACCTCAATTCCCTCTTTCATGTCACAATTTATCTCTCCTCTGTTACCATCATTTACTATAAAATAAGATGACTTAGCAACTGCTTTTATTTGTTATTCTTCCTTAAGAAACAAGTCATATATTGAAATATAGGCTACAAGTGGAAAAAGATCTACAAATTCTTTATCCTTAAAGTCCTTTCGTAACTTAAACTCAAGCCAATCCTAGCCATGCTCACATATTCTTTTTCTAGCAACTAGACGTGGATTTTAGCCTTAACATTGCTAAACCTGGCAACGAAATCTTCAACCTTTTCTCAAAATATTACCTATTCTTGGCTAAACGAACTATAGTTATGTTAGGCTCAACTCTATAGAGTTATGCATGGAGCATAGCCTCAAACCGAGACTAAATTTGCATTGAGTTTCATGGTAAGGCTATACGTTAATTAAAGGCAGTTCTAGTTAAAGAATTCCTAAACAGTCAGTAACTTTTTCACATTTTATTACAAATCTACATACATGTTCTAAGGTAGACTATTTGTCATTACCTAAAAAAGTAGTAAACTTTCAAGATTTTATAACCATTAGCCATTGGATGCCAAATGTTAATCCAATTAAGATAGAGTTTCCTATATATTTACCTCAACATTGGTTTCAAGTAATGACCAGACTATTCCTAGATCAAACTTTGGACATGTTCCCTTATCCTGGGGTTAAAATTTGATTGTCCAACAAATGACACACATCCTTAATGGCCTAACTAGTTGTAAGGGTTAACTATTGGACACTACTCTGAATCATTATTTTGTGGATGATAACTACTATTAGAGCTCGTTGTTACCCCTAGGCTTGGTTTGGCTATAAGTAAACATTCATTACTAATTAAGTCTAATTTGTATGGTTCTAATCGAGATTATTTCCAAGCATATTAGTTTGATTTCAATATACATTTAGTGGTGTTTTATTAATTTGAGTTAGATAATAGTATTCACTAAACTAGGCTAGACAATAAGAGTAGCATTAATATGTATTGCTAAACCTCATTTAAGATATGGGATAACATTATAAGTCCTTGATGCCCTAAAGCCATTATTACGTTGAACACTTATGTTCTAACTTTGTGCCCCATGCCATGACTTAGTAAGCCATTCACGTTTTTGTTTTATGCTCCCATGCCATAGTCTGGCTAAGCACTCATATTTTGATTTGTTTGATTAATTGAAAACCCTATCCTTGAACTTAGACGGATCCCGAATATATATAAGTTGTACACCTTGACTCACACCAAACTAAACTCCCATAATAGGATTTATTGCTAATTTGTGGAGGCAAAAATTGTTGACTTTATGTTGTACTTAGATTTACTATCTTTGTTTTTTCAATTGAAATATTTCAAACTTTGCGAAATATGCCCTTAAGTTGAGCTTGGAACATTATTAGCTTAAACATTAAACTACAATGAATTAAAATTACAAACTTTGAAAAAGAAATAAAGGATGAAAATAGAAATGCAACAAGGAATTACATAAAAGTATATGAAAAGAATAGCAATCAATTTACTAATATTAAAAAGTATCCTTAATTAAATATTTGTTAACAAATTTTTATCCTTTCAACACTACAAAAAAACAGACAATTACGAACGAAAATTATTTCGTTGATAAATTTTTTTGGTAAATACTGATAGATTAGAGACAGCATAAGGCTACCATAAGAACAAATGAAATATCGACGAAATAGTTTTCGTCAATATTTTGCTTGTCAATATTTCATCGACAATACAATGGCGCACAATATTGTAAGATGGTGCCAAGTTTACTGACGAATTATTTTCATTGGTAATAGCTTTATCGAAAGATTTTGCTGACCAAAATGCTGACAAATTACTTGGTTGGTGATGTTGTTAAGTCACTGACAGAATCACCAATGGAAATTCCATCAGTGAAACGATGGAGAACGATTAATAAGTATACTGACAAATTCATTGATTGGAATTTTTGTCGATATTTAATTTTTAATTACTGATGATAAATTTTGTTGATGATTTTGTCAGTATTATTAAATTAAAATACCGATTCTCTTTGTTTTCCCCCCATTTCTCTGTCACATCCCATTTGGAAGGAATTGTGATCGGCAAATAGACTTACGTGGGTATGGCCTATTAGGCCCAAGCAAGCCTAAATCCACAAATGCATAGGCTAGTCATCTATCGCATTCACAACAATAAAATCGTAGGTTAATCATCCATCGTATTCACAACCATAAATTTATCCATAATCAAAATATGCAATAATTCGTCAAGGCCACCTTTTTACAAAACTTCTCAACGTAAAGTGTGATTTTTGGCATATATCATGTAAATATTCACAACATTAAACATCTGTGGTTCGGCACATATCCCATACCTATATTGCTATGGTTCATCCATTATAGTCTCAACATCAACATGCACCCATATTCAGAGCTTAACACAATTTGCAAGTTGGGCTACTACTCCACACAAAGGAGTGTACGACATTAGAAGGTTGGAAAAAAGGCTTTACCACACCTACTACGAACAAGTTAGGCTACTACTCCACAAGTTGTATAGCTAAGCAAGCTATTGATTTGTAAAACAAAATAGGAGAAAATAACATGTGAGTCACAAAGAATCCGTAAATGCATACAGGGAAAAGGACAAGTCAAGGGGGAAGAGTTTTGCAATAAACAATAATTTGCAAAATAGCATGAAAATCATATAAATCTTTCAATAGTCATAATGCATTTCATAACTTTAAATGCATCAAATAATACAACAACCATATGCAAGCCCAACGGACAAAATATTTGCGAGGAGATAACAGAAGGTAATCCTCGAACTTTCAAGCTCAACATCAACATACCAATCAAGAATGTATTATTCGTTTAACAACTTATCTTATCATTTCTATATAAACACAATAATTGTCAATTAGCAATCATAGGCATCACAATATCCAATACACAAATAACATACCAATACATGCCATTACTAAAGAATAAAGAGATTAGGAGCTTTCTCCCAACTCATCCTTGTGAAATTCTTACCCTCACACTGAGATTCATAAAAAGGGAAAAAGTGATGCCCTACTTAACCCTATGGTATTCTTTACCCCGCACAGGGACTAAAGCTAATCATGAAACAAGGGACAAGGTGGCATGTTGGCCAAGCTTAACCCTGTTATATTTTTACCCCTGCACTAAGACTCATAAAGAAGGGAAAAGTGGCTTGATGCCAACTTAACCTTGTGGTATTTTTACCCTACACCGAGACTAGAGCCAATCACAACATAATCACAATCCCATACAAGATCATACAATGATCAAGCATCCATAGTGTTGGTCCCAAATAAATGTGCTAGAGGGGGGTGAATAGTACTTTTTGGCTCTTGCTAAACTTGATTTCAAATTGGGAGCAAATTGAAGATCAATGATGGGAAATTTGATGCAAGATGAAGAAACGATTTTAGAAAGAATGAAAATGAAAAATAAAATAGAGGAGACAATACTCAACGATTTATAGTGGTTCAGTCAAAGACCTACATCCACTACCTTGATTGTTTAACTAAGGATTTTTCAAACCAAATCACTAAAATGGTGGAATTCCCAAGCTCCCACCAAGCTTTTACAATGGCTTTTCACAAACTCAGCCACAACCTTTAACAATGGTTTTTACCGAGATCAACTAAAACCCAAAGTGGTTTTTCAAAGGCTCAACCACAACCTTTCACAATGGTTTTTCATAGGCTCAACCAAAACCCAAAGTGGTTTTTCAAAGACTCAACCACAACCTACAATAATGGTTTTTCACGGGATCAACCAAAACCCAACAACTAACTTTTCTAAGCTAAGTTAGAACCTATACACTCAACCAAGCTAACCCAAGCTTGATCAACCCCTTAGAGTGCCTTGCACACTCTAAGTAATCAAGATATGAAGAAAAGATGAAGTACAATTGATCACCTAGCTGATATAAGATGTACAAAGCTAAGCTCAAACACTTTTTTAAAGGATAGGAGTGAAATACAAGTGAAAAGAGAATGTTTTTGGTCTTCTAAGCTCAAAATCACTATAGAAGGCTTTTTTCCCTTGTTTTTGACTGTTGAAGAGGTTTTAAATGCTTGCAAAATCAATTCTGGCCGTTGGAGATAGAAACTAGCCGTTTTTAGCCGTTATTTTATCTTCTAGTGCTCAATTCAAATTTTATGACAAAATAATCTTAGTCGACTAACTGCGCTCTTAGTCAACTAAGTTGTCTCTGTTTTCTGATCCCAGTTTTGGCAATGAGCTCTTAATCGACTAACTTCCTTCTTAGTCGATTAAGTTGTTTTTGTCTTGAAGTCCAGATTTTTGGCAATATGCTTTTGGTCGACTAACCCATTTCTTGGTCGACTAAGTCTTTTCTGTTTCTCAATCTCTTAAGCCCGCCAACTTCTGATTCAAATTTTAGCTGACTAACTCTTATCATCATCCGACTAAGAGGCTTCTGTTTTGTGACTCAATTGTAGCTCTTTCTTCTTTGCTTGTTTAACCAATTAACCCATCTTGCAACTGAACAAGCATCTTGACTTGCTTACAAATACCAAATATATTAATGATTTAAGCTTTCTCCTACACACTTAAACAATATAATTAGTCATCAATGAATGGGAATATTTTGCTATCATCAAAAACATATAAAGTCAACATTCTTTATCTCTTATTTTTTATGATCATAAAACACTCCAAAATTAAGAATGTAATGTCTATGTTCAATATGAATGCTTCAAATCTTTATGCATAATGAGGTGCTCCCCCTTAGTCAATGTATCTACTTTTCTTTACATAATATTCAACAAAACCAAAACTGAGCATCACACACATAAATTAAACATGAAGACCTATTTAACTCTATTTAACTTAGTCTTCTTTCTCTCCTTTTTCTTTTTCATCATTAAGCAAGATATTCAAAACTCCCCCTTAATGAGTGCATCAAGATTTTCCTTTAATCTTTAAATCAAACTTTAATGAATGAGAATCATAAGCACTTATACACCTAAGTCATACAAGCTTATAGATATAGTTCAATAACTTCAAGAGTCAAGCTTGTGTCTATATAAGAACAAATGTATGGGAGTTAAATCATTTCAAGAAATTGTCAAAGATTACTCAAATAATGTTCAAGCAAATTTGATCATTTTGTCATAATCAAAACTATAATAATTTTAAAGCTAACACATAGCAAATCATATCAATTCCATAAGTCATGGTAAAGTGGAGAACTCAATTCACATTCACAATACTCACACACAAAAGCATTTTCATCAATCACAAACACTATCTCTTCTAACATCTCGTACCCACACTAGCCTAGAGGCTGAAGCAATCTAAGGAAATGTTCAAAACATTAAAAGAGCTTATCCCCTCTTGTTGAAAACTACTACATAGTAGGATATTTACTTATTCATAATAGTTTTAAAAACCATTTTGAAAACATTTTCTCATGCTTAAACACATTTTTATTTATGGAAAACATGCTCATCAATAATCCATCAAATGATTCAACCATGCTTTCAACTTTACATTTTAAAATAGTTTCGAAAGTGGTGTACCCACTCACCTCAAAAGTCGATCTTTACCACATACGCGGAATTCTACTCCAACAAAATTTTTGGAGTTTCAGTGGTTCCTAAATACCCAAATAAATATTGCAATTAATACTTAGTTTAGGAATCGCATAATAATTGTTATATGCTACTTTGAAACTATTTGTGTCTGTCTAAACTAATTTTCTAGAATAAATCCACTACTCATTAAAATACCCATTTTTACAAACCTATAATATCAACGTTATTAACTTAGGTGAGCTTCAATGCTTAGGAAAATTTCAAAACCCTTAAGCTTGAGTGTTCAACAGAAAATTTGAACATAAAAACAACATATTTAGTTTTGGAAATTTCCATATTGAAGGATTCCATGGTTGAAAATATTGTATTGTTCATAAAAACCCAAAACCAAGTTTAAGTCTTTCAAAAATGGTAATTTTGAGCAAAATAGGTTGGAGAAAGATTAGGGTTTAGAAATTACCTCTAAAAAAATCGACTAAGGGTTGATAACCTTAGTTGAAAGTGAGGTATTTATAAGCTAGGGCATGAAATTACCCTTCTACCCTGATTTTATTTCAAAAATCAACATTATCTTTCAATAAATGGGAGCCATCTATTGATGGATGAGCTCTAAATTGTTTTAAAAAGCTCTCAGATTACCATCTATCGATAGATGTCACGTATCTATTAATAGATAGCCTTATCTATCGACAAATCAAAATCATTTCTAGGTTCAAACGAGAACACTTATCGATAGACAGACTGTAAGAAAAAATAAACTTAAAACCTTATCCATTTGGACTTCTTTCAATCCTAAACTTCATAAATCATTTCTAAATATTAAAACATTAATTCTTGAAAACTTAGTTTTAAATGCTCAAAGCTTGTCAATTACTTGCTCACCTAAGCACTTCTTACTAAACACTATACCTTAAGGGTGGGATTTCACATTCTTTTTTCTCTCTTTTCCCTTTAACCTTCTATCTCTTTGCTTCCTCTACCTCCCACCCCACCTTAACAACCCCCTTTACATCAAACCCACATCGACGATCGACCCAACCCCTACGATGGTTGATTCCTCTTTTTTCCTCTCCTATTCCTTCTCCCTTCCTTTAAGTGATGCCTCTCATCTTCTTTCCTCTCCGACTTGCCCCCATTGAAGATCACCAATCGACCTTTAGTTTAAGCTACCCCAAGAGGTGAGCTTTTTGCAAGTTTAACCTATCTTATTCCTTATTGTTGCTAGTTTAGGGTTTAAGCATTTGGTTTAGGGTTTTAATTTTTTTGGTTGTTAGTATTAATTTGTTGTTGCTATCACTATCTTCAGTTTAAGGATTAGGGTTTTTTTTTTTTGGTAAGCTTTATGCCCTTTAGGGTTTTTGATGATGGAAAATGTTTGGCATATTGCTAATGGAAAATGTTTATTGGCATATTGATGTTCTACTCTGTTCTGGTTTGGCATTAGATGTATGTGGGTTTTGGTTGCTGTTTATTTGCACTGTGTTGTAGCACTTGCTGTTTTTGTGTGAAATTGTTGTTTTTGCTTTCTCGTTTAATGGCTCTTGCTGCCCCCATTGATTATGTAATTTGTGTAGTTGATGCCCCCATTGTTTAGGAAATGGTTGTGTTAAATAATTATTTGATTGTTGTGTTGAAAAATCTGTTGGTAGGTTTTGGTTTGATGAAAAATCTATTTTGATGAAATCTGTTGAAGGTATGGTTACTTTGAATAATTATGCAATTAACTAAATTAGTAAGAAGATTTAATTAAAAATATATTTAAATTAATTAAGGGTTTAGGGTTTGTTAAATAATTTAGTTAATAAAGAATCATGTAATCAATAAATAAATTAAATAAGTAATATTAGATAATAATTTATTTATTTAAATTAATTAAGGGTTTAAGGAAATACTTTAAAAAAAAAAGGTTTAGGGAAATAATTACATAATTTAACTAATTATGAATAATCATGTATTAGTAATTAATTCAATACCCTAAATTAGTTAATTTAGGAATTATTTAAATTAATTAAGGTTTTATTAAATTAATTAATATTTAATAATTACATTAAATTAATGTTTATATATATGCATCTTATTTTTTTGATAGTTATATTAATAGTTGTACATTTTTTTTCTTATTGGACAGACGTGGTTAAGCTGAAAAAGAAGATGAAATAAGGTTATTGACGACAGGCCAATAACGTTGGCCTTTCGACTACCCCACCTCATGTGTCACATCCTTTGCCATAACCTCCCCAAACCATGACCTCCCACTTCATTGGCATATACTCAGCTATAGATAGAGGTATCGATATTGAGTCTAACTACTCTAGTCGAAACCTCTATTCCAGACACTACTATTGTGTCTAACAATATGTCGCAGGCTAAGGGCCTAGGGTTGACTCTCAGCTTGTTGACTTTGACTCATCCAAACTTATGGGTACTTTTGCATCCTCTCAAAAAGAGGTAATTTCCTCTACTCTAATTTATATCATTAATTATTTGTAGTCAATTTAGTCAATTAATTAATGTGTTTTACTAACCAACAAATCTTTTTTGTAGTACTTTTGAGGAGACTGGCGTTACTTCCACAATTACAAGGATAATTAAGAGTAACTTCAGTGGGCTTTAACCAACATGGAGGCAGGTTCCTCAAGAGTATAATATAACATGTAGCGTAAATTTGAGGTAACGTAAAGATATAGTATTATTATATATCTACCATAATTTTCAGTACTAAAATATATTTGTTTCGGATGTAAAAATCTTTCACATGGGCTCTTGTAAATGCAACGGAGGTCTGGTCCATATGGGAGAAGATTTGCAAGGACCATTTGAAGGATCTATTAAAGGATGAAGGCGATAAGGCTAAGAAGGAAACAGGCGGCCTCGACGTCGATCTCTTATTGGCGAAGGGTAGAGCACGACCCTAGATAACTGTTGAGATATGTGACCAACTTGTTGATAATGTATGGTCCATGCCAAAGTGGCAATCATGCTCACACAAGGCTAAGCTGAACCACCTGATAAAAAAGGATGGTAGTGTTGCAAAACATACAAGCGATTCCTTATCTTTCGCCTTATACTAGAAGAAAATTACTAGAAGAAAATGGTACGTGATTTTATTTTAATATTACAAAAGTCACTCACTTTAATAATACAATTATTAATGTTGTTAACAATTGCAATACCTTTTATGATGTGTTTTTTAATTCTTATTATTTTTTATGATTATAGGAAGAGCAAAAGCAGCACCAGGTGACATTTTTCAAGCTCTTCAAACACACTGATAAGCAATAAAAGGGTACCAAAAAATTTGTGAACAACAGGTCCAAGGTTGTGTGTGTAAGTAGTATGTGTGTTTATATATATATATATATGTTACTTACTATTTAAATAACTTAAAATTACTTTTCTATTTGTAAGAATCATACACTTCGGCTTTATCGTAGAAGTACGTTGATGAGCTATCGACCCAACTAGAGTTTGATTCTAAGGCATGGATTGAGACCATTAGAGGGCCTAACAATACTCGAACCCACGTTTATAGATTTGGCACAAAAGTCCCCACTTTGAAACTTCTAGCTCTTACTGCGACATCTGAGTATAATTGTAGCCCAAACTTTGCACCACCTCCTCCTCCTATAGTGCCTGAGCCCGAGGAATATCAACAATTGGTTAGTAATGTCAGTACCTTGATGATGTCTGTGGAGAGACTTAGTAACCTAATCATTGAAGTAATTACAACGAGGAGATTGCCAACGCCTCCGGGTTTTCCTCATCACAATAGTCTGATCCGCCATGTCCACCACAATAGAAACAACAGCCACTCCCACCTCGTGAGTGAGATTTGTATTTACATTGGATGTTTACATTAGATTATTGGTTGATGTTTACATTGGATTTTTTTTATTAATTATGATTTATATTACATTTTTATATTTTTTATATGCATATATATATGTTTACTATATGATTACTTTATGAATAACAGTATCATATAATAATTTTATTATGAACAGAACAAAATTTAATTCCCAAACAAAAAAAATCTTGTTCTACACATATTACCAACGAAATTCATCTATTAACGATGGAATTAATCAGTTATCAATAGAATCACCGATGAAATTCTTCCTTTACCAATGAAGTTCATACAAAATACTGTCATTACTGATGGATACTACTTGTAAGCTTTAAAGCCGGCTTTGTCAGTTGTCCGTCGGTATTCACCAGCGGAATTTACCGATGGATCTTCATTTGACAAAAATTACCAACAGAGTATCTTCATCATTGACAAGATAACAGCTGACGAATTCAAGCCTTTGTTGACGAAACTACTAATAGATTACTTGATTGATATTTTATTGACAGATTTGCCATTACAAACATCTATATTTTAGACCGAATACTGATAAAAAGTTCCATCAGTAATTCTTTCGATAATGTAACGTACCGATAGAATCTTAATTATTATGGACGAAATTTTCGTTCGATAATGTCGTTTGTTTTACTCTAAAAATTTCATATATAGCTATCTAAAGAAATCCGGATTGCACTTTGGATTAAAAGTTTCACGGGGCAAGCTACTTCACCATCTACCTTTTTTTCCTTTCTTCTCGCTTTTTCTCCTTTACTTTTCCATAATGCTTTCTCTCCCCCTCTCTCTAGAGCTTTCTGCAAATCTCCCTTTCTTCTCCTCACGCTAGCTTGATCATCAACAATAAAAGTGGCCATTTGCTTTATTCTTTCGTTTTAAAGAAAAAATAATAATAATAATAAAACATAGATCTTTGTGGGCCTTGTTATATCCAAGTACAACTTTCTGAAGTGCGTATGTACTACACCCTATCGTTAGAGCTCTTTGCCTAAGAAACAGCACTTTCCAGCAACTCATCAATGGCCCCGTCATACAAAAAACTCATTAATTGTTTCTAAGATGTATTTAGAGTTTCAAAGCATTAATTAGTATATATACTAATTAATCATCAAAAATACCTTCTAATTGACGAACAAATATAGGTAAGATAGATGTTCATGAGCTAGCTCTATCAATTTTTTTTTAAAAAAAATCAAGTTCCAATCTACGGTTTTGTCTATTTAAAAATAATAAAATATTATTTTATATTAAAAACATGATATTAATAAAAAAAGACTCTTGAACAATTTAAAAATTTTAAATAAACTTTTAAGATTAACGGTTGATTACCTGCTATTAGTTACAATATCATTTATCTTTTTATATTACGTGATGTTGATATAATATATCAATATGTTATAGTAAATGATGACATAAAATGTTTATGTGATATAATAAAATAGATGTGACGTTTTTTATTTTTTACGTCAATGTCACGTGAGAATAAAATGATAAATAATATTTTAACTAATCCTAATTAATCAATGACATATTTCATTTAAAATAAAAATATATATATTTAATTAAATATAATAAAAAATAAAAACTTATTTAAATTTATAAATTGAGATCATAAATGAGTTGTTGGAAATTGCTGGTTCTTAAGCAAAGAACTGTGATGGGGTGTAGTACTTATGTACTTCAGCCACTTGTACTCGACTATATTATAAGGCCTACAAAGATATATGATTTTATTATTATTATTATTATTATTTTTCTTTATAACAAAAGAATAAAGCAAATGGCCATAAATAAATACACATAATTTATTAATAAAATAATTTAAACAAGTCAAGTTAAACCGAACTCAAAGATATGAAAAGTTATGCTCTTGGACAACTCCAATAGATACCACACTTAACCTTTTGGCGAGTTTTGCATCAAAAGGCGAAGGGAATGACCAAATGCAGCCCCTCAAAATGATCCACAATACCTTGTCATCCAAAACCATCCTATTATGATTACTACAACGTACAATTTTTCGCATAAAACGGAAAAAAAAAAAAAAAAAAAGCCAGCCAATGTCCTTGGTACCGTAATATCCACTAGCTTTCTGCATACCCACTAGTGAGCAATATAATAGATGATTTTATTACTTAAATAAAAGTTATAAACAAAATAAAAGATAAAAAAGTTGCAGTCTTCCATCAAAAACATGAAAGAAAGCCAAAGCTAAAATTGATGTATATTGATTTTGGATATTGATGGTAGTAATTTATGACAATCTATAACCTAAACTTTTTTCTTGTGAACAGTTAACTCAAAACATTTTGACATCATTTTTGAAAAACTTGTGCTCTAAGACTATTTAATTAGTAATAGCATAATATTTTTAAAAAATTTAAATTATATAAAAAAAATTTAAAATTTTTATCTTTTTATTACGTTCAATCAAATTTGTATATTTTTATTTTATACCAATTAAGTTCTTATAATTAACAATTGATTAATTGTTATTGATTAAAATGCTACTTGTCATTAATTTTACGTTAATATGATGCTAACATGAATGATGAAAAATATCACATAATAATGTTATCATGTCACATCAATATATTATGTCATCATTATTGTAATATTTCAATATATCACATCAGTGTCGCGTTGATATTTCAACTAATAATAATTAATTAATTATTAGTTATAAAAATGTAGTTAGCTTAAAATAAAAATAGAAAAAATTAATCTAAAATTATAAAAATTTATTTATATTTTCTTACATAATTTAAAATTTTTTTAATTATTATATCATTTATAATATTTAAGAATCGACATACTCAAACAATTAGAGCATTCAAATGAACTATTACGAGCTCTCTTTCATTTTACTAATGCCTCACTGCCTTATACATATATGTGTAGTATGTTCATCATGAAGTCCCATCGACTTTTGCAAAAAACATTTACTTATATAACTACACGAGTAGACCCACGTTGAAGATAGTGGTGTCACATGACACCACTCACTTCTTAAAAAATTTTAGTTCTTATACTACTTATGGAGAGTTTAGCATATTTAATGTATTAATGAATTTACTTTTTTTATAATTTTATAAGGAGTGAGGTTAAAGATTTTACGTAAAAGTATTTTATTAGGAAGTAATTTATATATTAATATTTAAATATTACATGAAAAGACAAAAAAAATTCTTTTTATAATTTAAGATTTTCTTAAAAAAGTCAAAATCTAAACTATTCTTCCTTTTAAAAAAATTCAAGTCTTTCCTCTTTTTGGTCCTTGTGATTTTCACTCTCTCAAAATAACTCATTTATGCTTCAATTGAAAGTAATTTTCAACTCAAATTAAGTTTTTAAATACTTAATATTTAAATTTTTTTTAAATAATTTGATAGTTTCAGTTTTTAATTATAATCTAACTAATGGAAAATAGTATTGCACGTCAAATAAAATCTTGAAATTAAGATTCTTTCTTTTTTATTTACTATATAAATATATTGTTTGATTATTTGATTTTTATATTTAACTTTATGTGGTTTGTAGATGCTTATATTTAGTTGTGATCAATGAATAGAAAATTGTCATTGATTGTTATTGAACTTGATAATTTGCTATGTAACATGATATTTAATTTAATTCTAATATCTTAGTTTATGCTAATGAGTAGTAATTTTGGATGAATGATTACTTGGTAACATATATTGAAAAAATATATAGATAGTATTTCTATTGATACTATCATACACCATTTTTAAAATATAAAAAATGATTATGGACAATTATAGTTATTTTAGAAATCTTTATTTTGAAATATTAAATGAATGTATTGAATTTATATTTTTTTTTAATTTAATGTTAAAACGTTTAACTTTATAATTTTAACATATTTATATTTTTTAATTATTATTATTATTTTAATTATGACACTACTCTAAAATATTCCTAAGTTCGTTCATGTGTAACTATGGGTATATGAAAGTTCCAAAACTCACAACATGTTGCATCCAAATTGTAAAATGGCAATTAAGAAACCCACTTAAAATCCTACTTTTTGTTTAACAAACTACTGTTTATATAATATACTATTTATTAGTAAAGTTGGAGTTAAAAGGATTAAATTCAAGAACAAAAAAAAGCGAATGCTCTTTTAGTGGCATATAATTAATTGCTGATGATGTGATACGTGTATTTTAATTTATTCTTTATTTTTTTTCTCCAAAAAGTAATATTGATAAATAGGAAACAATCAAAATCAAGAATAAGGGAAAAGAGACTTTTGGCAAGGCTGGGTAGCACCGTCCTCTCTTTTTGATCATATGTTTCGGGCACCTTAATTTGTTGAAGGAATAAGATTCATATGGAGAATATGATCTAAATGCTGTAAAATCATGTAGGCTTTGACCCTTTTGTTATCTTGATAGGTGATTGGGAATATTTCAGATAGGAAATAATTATATGCATTGAACGATAGCATTCAAACTACTAAAGGGACAATCAGAAAGGTCAATGAAACATGATTTATTCTTCTTTTGCTTTTTGTTTTTCTTTTTTCTTTAATTCAAAAGGAAAAAAGAGTTCGTCCGGAGAAATATGATAATATGAACGTACAAATCCAACAATCTCCATTCTTTTAAAATATATATATATATATATTTAAAGGGCATTAACCTTTGCATCCGAGGGGGTTTTTGTTTTAATTTAATGGGAATACAAAAAGTTGAACCATCTTAAAATAAATGAAAAGAGTGAAGATAGATTCATGTAGTGACATATAAGTATGGGAGTTATCGTGTTTCCAATTAAAGAGATATTCGGACAGCTAAAATTGAGTTGAGATTTCATTTTGAAAATCTTGAAAGGAAATAGATTTGATAGGATAAGAGAATATTACCACTCATTGATGTCTCAAATCAAATCTTCATGCGTAAAAAAAAAAAAAAAGTGTCAACATAGGAAATTTTATACTGTTTGTATATATAATATACGCAAAATTAGATGATCTTTGGTTACATTTATAACATGTGAAATTCAACCATTAAATGTCTACTAGGAGGGTATTCTAGTTTCAAGTTCTCTTCCCTTAAGCTTTGCTCGGTAGGAAGAAGGGAAAAAGAAGAAAATTAAGTAAGAAACTTCTTAACCTAGTCTGCTTTTGTAGTTTAACTCTATGGGATTAAAAGATTTATCAATGTTTGTTTCTTTTCATCCTTCCTACCAGCAAACTTTAATGATATTTTTAACACAAGTAGAGATTAGATATACATATAGACAAAATGATTGTCTTCAGGACCTGGAATGAGTGAAACTCGTCCTCAATTCATGAATTCATTTAGGTGTAGTGTGCTCCTTTACCACTTTGTCTTCGTTAGGTGGAGAAGCTTAAAAGACTTTTTCACAAGTACTTGAAAACTTCTTTTAAGCAAAATAATCAAGTTTTCACAAACCACCGAAAAGCACAACTTTTCACCTCAATCAAACATAAATTTTCAGTACATTTTTCACATAAAAAATCTATCTTCAACCAACTAAGTTTTGAGATTCAAAATAACCACCAAGCATAACTGATATTCAAGCAAGTAAACAAGAATAGAATCAGATTTTTTCACTTCAATATTCATCAAAGATTCTCATTTAAGGTAGAGTAAAAGATCTTACACGTAATGTTTCATCTTTCTCACCAACTCAAAAAAACTTTCTTTTTCTTCATCTATTTTTTGTTATATTTTTCTGCACTACATCTCTAAATTGTTCAGCCTATATAGCCCTTGTCTTTCTTTCTTTTATTCCGTATTTAAATTGAAATGGGCTTAAATCAACACACAAAAGGTCCAAATCAACTATAATAAAAATGGGCTCGGTAAAAAATAAAACACCAACAACTAACCCATATAATTGGATTTACAATTCAACACCCCTATCTACTTTTTCATTCCCAACATCACCTTCATCCTTTTAAACACATCACCTGTCACGACCCGGAACTCCTATCGAGTCAGTGACAACCGTCGCGAAATCTCGTCAAACATTCTTTACCCCGAATACTGACCGAAATCTCACAAGGCTTTCGTATTAGTTTTCTTACCTCCCCTATAATCGACAGTAACTGAAATCGTGTTTTGAAACGAAATGGACCATTTTTCCATCCAAAAACAATGAAAATTTATTTCTACCTCATAGGGGTATTTTAGTCATTTTTTTTTCAAAAATTTTAAAATCCGTAAAAATGTATTATGTAAGTGGAAACACATATTTTATGATTTAAATTAAATTTTGAAGTCTAAAACATTCGTTTAAAGTAAAATTATAGTTATTTGAATATAATAAAAATATTAAATAAAATATTCTATTTTTTTAAAACACAATATTTTCAAAGTCTTCCTAAAATAACTTTTGTATCGTAAGAGTAAAATAAATTTATTCATATAGTAATAAAGATAATTAAAGTATGAAATTTCGTTTACAGTGATACGTGGGCCCCCAACTAAACAAGAAAATGTAGGGCTACGAACCCTTACTTTTTAGGATGCAACTCCGGGATTAATTCTCGTCTTAATCCACTATCAACAAACTGTCCTGAGCCTGAAAAATGGATAGGAAGAGGGGTGAGATTACATAATCCCAGTGAGTAAACAATTACTATCAAAAGAATCTAAAGTCGAGTAGACAGAGACAATATAAAAATATTATATCTCAATAATGTTCATAATGTAAAATTCGTTTCAATCTATACCAAATAATTTCTTTTCGTCAAAATTTCTCAGCTTTTGAATTTCTTAAACTTGGCCTATACCAGAATCATTCTCACGGGTACCTTCATCAAGGTATCCCACTGAGACAGCCAAGGTTGTTAAATGTCCCATACCCATAAACATGTTTTCGCATCTGACACAAAGCAGTTCCTTAGCGTTGGCTAAATCTCACTCTCACGTTGTGGTCCGAACGTGAGGTGCACTCAAATCTTACCTCAGGAGATACTTTATCCAACATCTCCCCCCGGAGGTAAGTATATAATTGGGTTACCGTACCCCTCTCATAAGCAGTCCACGGAAACCCCCACCACCTCAGTGACCATTTAATATGCCACTAGACCCATAAAATTTTCAATAGCATAATATGACGAATAAAATTTAATCTAGTTTACCAAGACCAATCCAAAACTATTCATATATTTCATGCCAACTCCAAAAATTTAGCCATCATGCTACCATAGTGTCATAAGCCACAATTTCAATAACATATAAAATCATAAATTCAACACAGTCTCCATATACTCAATTTTCCCAAAACAATATTTGATTTCAAAACCAATATAAATCTCATTTTTATTAAAAAAAACATTTTAATTGGAAAACATAATATTTTATAATTTAAACTCACCATTCAATAAAAGCATCAAACAAGTATAATTACTCTAAATATTTAAGGCGATAAATTGTCCACTCACAATATTAGGAGTAGAAATACTCCTATTTTCAGTCTACGGGTACAGTCATTTACTCGTATCTAATGGCTCACCACCTAGCCATAATCCATGACACATATTCCAATTAAATTGTGTCTAATAGTCATAAGCTATTTTAAGCTCGATATATATATATGCATGATATGAAATGAAAAAAATGTACGGGTAGCCATCAAGACCTGGTATTGGCCTAAGTCGATTTTTCATCCGATAAATTGGCCAATGCGTCCAATTTCACTCCAACTTGCTCCATTTCTTTTCTAATCCCTCAATTCACCAAACACAAACTAATTAACACACAATTAGGCAAAATTTATCTTCACTTTTCTTTTTGGAACTTTCGGCCAACAATGGTACACTAACTCCATAATTTTTTCTACTTAATTTTCTCTCCATAATTCATTAATTTCTACACCAAAAACTATTATTTCTTAATCAAATCACCTAGAATAGCATCCCATTCTTCCTCATTATTCACTTAGAGAATTCGGCTATTGATGGACACCAAACCTTTGGTGGTTTTCTTCACTTGTTTTCATGTTACACATCATTAATCACTTAAAAACATTAACATACCTAAAAATCAAACCAATCCAAGTCATTCTCTCTCCATACCCATTTTGACCAGCCATGAATTCACCATGAAAGCATACTTTTCAACCATGGAAATTAAGAGAAAATGCATAGGAAAAATAGTTCATAAACTAAAATCAAGAAATTTCACCTTTTTCCACTTGATTTTCTTGAAAATCCACACTTTTCTCTTGAATTTCTTTCCACCTAGGGTTTGTTCTTCTTTTCCCCTTTGTTTTCTTACCAAAGCCGACTCTTATGAGAGAGAAATGGTGGTGTGGGCTGATTTTTATAGTTAAATAATATAATAATTTAAACTTGCCACATGACATTCCATGATTGGTCCATTTTTTTTTATTCTTATCTTTTAAGCTTTAAATCTCCACCACACATTATTCAAGGGTAAAAAAATGATGATGGGTGAAGACCTTGTGCTGAAAAATGCTCTGGGGGTGTAAAATTACCGTTTTGCCCCCGATGTTGTAAAATTACCATTTCACCCCTATACTTCAATTTATATCAAAATTAAAAATTTTCACTTCTAAACCTCAAATCATACTCCAATAAGTCAAATGGGGTCAAAAAATCTTTTCTAAAAATCTCCATTTTGTCCCCAGGTGGCAAATGACCATTTTGCCCATAAATAGTGAAAATTTCGGTTTGACTCCAAATTGATCCTCGAACTCTAAATTACCATTTTGAGTCATCCCTGGACTGTGAAACTCTTAATTTCACCTTAAAATTCCTATTTGAACTAGTTCGAGGCTTAATCGACTTAGTGGTACCATTAGAGGCAATATCGTCTTTTAACGATTTCTCGAACCTCCTAAATATGCAAACATTCTATTGAGCATGTAAATGGCGTCATAATTAGTTTATAGAACAGGGTTTGACAACACTACCCCCCTTAAAATAAAATTTTGTCCTGAAAATTTCACTTATCGAACTCAAGGAGAATATGGGGGTATTAGCTTCAATTATTTCACATACTTCAAGTATTATTGAATTTCAATTTCCACAATATATTAAGAAATGCTCATAACAACATTTTATATAAACTCATTTACTGTATTATCCTTGAAATCTTTATTCACACGTCCATCACTTGGTATTTACATCTCCTATCACTATCTTACACCTTCATCTAACTTTTCACTCATTTTCTCTAGATTGGACTCGTGCTTCATCTTCCGTTACAGCGAAAACTCTTGTTGAAGAATGAGTTGATGGCCTCAAAGGTGGTTGTGCCGGGGTGTTGCTACCCATTTCAGACCATAAAGCTACCCCCTGCCTCGGGTGTACTCTAGAGGAATCTCTCCTCTGCATATCCGTATGAGCTAGTGGAGATGAAGCAGCTACCGTAGCCCGTCCTAACTGTGGGCAGTCACTCCTAATATGGCCTAACTGACCACAATGAAAGCATCTTATGCCCTAACACACCCTAACATGATATCTCCCACATTTTTCGCATTTATCCGAACCTCCAGAACTCTTCTCAGAAGTAGTCATCCCAGACCTACTAAATCTCGGAGGTCTCTACTGTGACTGCGAAAGTGGGGGTCAAAGAGATATCACCAGAATAGAAGCAGTACTCTTAGAAGCAAATGTGTCCTTGCCTCTTTTAGGCAGCTGATTAGAGGATACATTCGAGTTCCTCCTCTTTGTAAACTCAGCTCGCATTCTTCGATTTTCATTAGTGAGTTTTTCGACCCTTAAAGCCATCTGTACAACTTCTTTATGAGGCTCCCTGCCTGTCACAGTCATCCGCTCTCTGATCTCGTTACGGATCTCTTTTTCAAAATAATTAGCCTAATCTTGCTCAAACTTCACCAAGTCTAGCACATATGACATCAGCTCGTTAAAACGAGCCTCGTACTCTTCTATGGTCAAATTCCCTTGTTGTAAACTTAGGAATTCTCTATTCTTCTCTTTCTGATGAAAGTAGGTGTAGTATTGACCGTTGAATTCTTGTAGGAAGTCTGTCCAAGTCAGCGGAGTAATGGAATGTGATTTTACTGAGCTACACCATGTATGGGCTCTCTTCTCCAGTAATCTTGTGGCCACCATTAATTTCATATCATCATCAAATTTTATATCCACAAATGTCTCCGTTACCTGAGTACTCCAATCTTTAGCTGCGGTTGCATCTAAATCACCAACAAAAGAAGTGCAACCCAGCTGCCTAGCTTCCTTAAGCTTTTTGGAAATAGAGACATCTGGCACTGGTGGTGGAACAGGAAGTGGTGGTGGTAGCATTGGAGATACTGTTGGGGGAACAATAGGAGGGACTTAACCAACTTGAGTCTGGCCCGTAATGACATTAAGAAAAGCTGCTAATGCTTGGAATGCCTCAGGAGACATGGCAGGAACACCAGGAGTAGCAGTAAGTGGTGGAGGTGGAGGAATCTCAGTAAGCTCAGTAGTAGATGCTGCTCGAAAAGTAGGTGCAGTCGACTCCCCCTCCACGGGATCTGGTTGACTAAGTCTAGTACGGCCTCTTTCCCTCCCTACTGACCTATAGAAAGGTGGACGCCCATGTCGAGGAGGCATGGTACTCCACAGTAAGAAATGGAATGGACTTAGATAACTTTAGATTCTATATCCAACTAACTGGATCTAACCTAACTTAACTTCACTTGGGGCCACGCAGTGTCAGTGTGAATTCTTAAAACAATTTTTAAAACCAAAAGCTCTAATATCTTTAAAACCAAAAGCTCTGATACCAATAAAATTATCACGACTCGGAACTCCCATCAAACTCGTAACAACCTCCGCGAAGTCTCGTCAGATATTCTTTACCACGAATGCTGATCGAAACCTAGCAAATCTTTCGTATCAGTTTTCTTACCTCCCTTGTGATCGACAGTAACTAAAATCGTGTTTTGAAACGAAATGGACCATTTTCCCATCTAAAAACAATGAAAATTTATTTCTGCCCATAAAGGTAATTTAGTCATTTTTTTTTCAAAAATTTCGAAATCCGTAAAAATTTATTATGTAAGTGGAAACACATATTTCATGATTTAAATTAAATTTTAAAGTCTAAAACATTCGTTTAAAGTAAAATTATAACTATTTGAATATAATAAAAATATTAAATAAAATATTCTATTTTCTTAAAACACAATATTTTCAAAGTCTTCCTAAAATAACTTTTGTAGCTTAAGAGTAAAATAAATTTATTCATATAGTAATAAAGATAATTAAAGTATGAAATTTCGTTTACAGTGATACGTGAGCCCCCAACTGACTAAGAAGGTGTAGAGCTACAAACCCTTACTTTCTAGGATGCAACTCCGCGATTAATTCTCGTCTTAATCAACTATCAACAAACTGTCCTGAGCCTGAAAAATAGATAGGAAAAGGGGTGAGATTACATAATCCCAATGAGTAAATAATTACCATCAAAAGCATCTAAAGCCGAGTAGACAATGACAATATAAAAACATTATATCTCAATAATGTTCATAACGTAAAATTCGTTTCAATCTATACCAAACAATTTCTTTTCGTCAAAATCTCCCAGCTTATGAATTTCTTAAACTTGGCCCCTGCCAAAATCATTCTTGCGGGTACCTTCGTCAAGGTATCCCACTAAGACTGCCAAGGCTGTTAAGTGTCTCATACCCATAAACATGTTTTCGCATTTGACACACAGCCGTTCCTTGACGTTGGCTGAGTCTCACTCTCATGTGGTGATCCGAACGTGAGGTGCACTCAAATCTTACCTTAGGAGATACTTTATCCAACATCTCCTCCGGGAGGTAAGTATATAATTAGGTTATCGTGCCCCTCTCATAGGCAGTCCACGAAAATCCCCACCACTACTGTCACGACCCGAAACTCCCATCGAGCCCGTGACAACCGTCACGACGTCCCGATAGGCACTCATTACCCCGAATGCCGATCGAAACTCCGCAAGGCTTAGCATCAGCTTCCGCATCTCCCTAGTGAACGATAGTTATTAAATCTCACATTTCAAAAAAAATCATAAGTCATTTCCAAATCAAAACAATAAAATATTACTTTCTGGCTCACAAGGGCATTTTCATCATTTTTCTTCGAAAATACCGAAACTCGCCAAAAACATGGTGTAAAAGCTAAATATTAATTAAAATAATCTATTTTAATGCAAAACAATATATATATATTTTTGAAACATCAAAAATTAATTATCTGCACATAAAAACAAAATAAATTTATACATACTGTAATATAGAAAACTAAAGTATGCAATTTAAATTACAATGACACGTGGGTCCCCAAATAACTAAGAAGATGTAAGGCTACGAACCCTTACTTTCTAGGATGCAACTCTGAGATTAATTCTCGTCTTAATCAACTATCAACAAATTGTCCTGAGCCTGAAAAATGGATAGGAAGAGGGGTGAGATTATGATTACATAATCCCAGTGAATAAACAATTACCATCAAAAGCATCTAAAGCTGAGTAGATGGAGACTATAAAAACGTTATATCTCAATAATGTTCATAACACAAAATTCGTTTCAATCTATACCAAATAATTTCTTTTCATCAAAATTTCCCGACTTATGAATTTCTTAAACTTGGCCCCTGCCAGAATCATTCTCGCAGGTACCTTCGTCAAGGTATCCTACTGAGACCGCCAAGGCTGTTTAATGACCCATACCCATAAATATGTTTTCACATTTGACACACAACCGTTCCTTAACGTTGGCTGAGTCTCACTCTCACGTCGTGGCCCGAACGTGAGGTGCACTCAAATCATACCTCAGGAGATACTTCACCTAACATCTCCCCCCGGAGGTAAGTATATAATTGAGTTACCGTGCTATTCTCATAGGCAGTCCACGGAAACTCCCACCACTGTAGTTACCGTGAGGTGCATTCAAATCTTACCTCAGGAGATACTTCATCCAACATCTCCCCCCGGAGGTAAATATATAATTGGGTTACCATGCCCCTCTCATAGGCAGTCCACGGAAACCCCCACCACTGTAGTGACCGTTTAATATACCACCAAACCCATAAAAATTTCAGTAGCATAATATGGCGAATAAAATGTAATTCAGTCTACCGAGATCAATCCAAAACTGTTCATATATTTCATGCCAACCCAAAAAATTTAGCCATCATGCTACCATAGTGTCATAAGCCACAATTTCAATAACATATAAAATCATAAATTCAACACAGTCTCCATATACTCAATTTTCCCAAAAC
>NC_030858.1:15266860-15272391 GCF_000208745.1 Theobroma cacao | reverse complement strand
TAAACACTAACATAGTTCAAAATCAAATTAATCTAACAACTTTCTCTCTCTAAACCCATATGATCAGATTTGAATCCATCATCAAAACACATAATTTAACCATGGAAAATAAGGAGAAATGCATGGAAATGATAAATCTTAAGCTAAGCTTGAAAAATCATACCTTTAAACACTTGATTCCTTGAAAAATCACACTTTTTCTTTGAATTTTCTCACTCTAGGGTTTGTTCTTATTTCTCTCTCTCTCCTGCTGGTTTTGGCTGACCATCCCAATGAAGAATTCTGAAATTTTCAAGCCTTTTAATAGGCTTGATAAAATATTATTATTTTATTTACCTTTTGAATATTTTATTATTTTATTTTTTTTCTAGCCATCTTTTTTACTTTCTTTTTCTACCACTCAATCCTCTTCACTTATCCATGCCTTCCATGAAATTTCTAGACTTTTCCAAAGTTTTCGTGGGGTAAATTTTTTAAAAATTACACTTTTACCCCCGTACAGTGAAAAATTACATTTTTACCTCAAAAACTGAAAAATTACCCATAGACATATTTTTCATCCCTTATACTCATACCATTCTCCAATTTGTCAAATGTGATCTAAATTCTCTCAAAATCTCAAATTTTGTTCTCGATTGGAAAAATTACGATTTTGCCCCTACACTCCAGAAATCACCGGAATTAAACTTTTTCACTTCTAAACCTCAAATCATACTCCAATAAGTCAAATGGACCAAAAAAAATCTTTTCTAAAAATTTTCATTTTATTTTCAAGTGGCAAATGACCATTTTACCCCTAGATAGTGAAAATTTCGGTTTGACTCCAAATTGATCTTCGAACTCTGAATTACCATTTTGAGTCATCCTTGAACTGTGAAACTCTTAATTTCACCTTAAATTTCCTATTTGAATTAGTTCGAGAATTAATCGACTTAATGATACCATTAGGGGCAATATCGTCTTTTAACGATTCCTCGAACTTCCTAAATATGCAAACATTCTATTGAGCATGTAAATGACGTCATAATTATTTTATAGAACAGGGTTTGACAGCTGCAATTACCATTTAATATGCCACCAGACCCATAAATTTTCAGTAGCATAATATGATGAATAAAATTTAATCCAGTCTACCGAGACCAATCCAAAACTGTTCATATATTTCATGCCAACCTAAAAATTTAGCCATCATGCTACCATAGTGTCATAAGCCACAATTTCAATAACATATAAAATCATAAATTCAACACAGTCTCCATATACTCAATTTTCCCAAAACTATACTTGATTTCAAAACTAGTATAAATCTCTTTTTTATTAAAAAAAACATTTTAATTGGAAAATATAATATTTTATAATTTAAACTCACCATTCAATAAAAGCATCAAAGAAGTATAATTACTATAGATATTTAAGATGATAAATTGTCCACTCACATATTAGGAGTAGAAATAGTCCTATTTTCAATCCGCGGGTACAGTCCTTTACCCGTATCCAATGGCTCACCACTTAGCCATAATGCATGACACATATTCCAATTAAATTGTGTCTAACAGTTATAAGCTATTTCAGGCTCGATATATATATATATATATATGCATGATATGAAATGAAAAAAATGCAAGGGTAGCCATCTAGACCTGATATTGGAGTAAGTCGATTTTTCATCCGATAAATTGGCCAATGCGTCCAATTTCACTCCAACTTGCTCCATTTCTTTTCCAATCCCTCAATTCACCAAACAAAAACTAATGGACACACAATTAGGCAAAATTTATCTTCACTTTTCTTCTTGGAACTTTCGACCAATAATGGTACACTAACTCTATGATTTTTCCTACTTAATTTTCTCTCCATAATTCATTAATTCCTATACCAAAAACTATTATTTCTTAATCAAATCACCTAGAATAACATCCCATTCTTCCTCATTATTCACTTAGAGCATTCGGCTATTAATGGACACCAAACCTTTGGTGGTTTTCTTCACTTGTTTTCATGCTACACATCATTAATCACCTAAAAACACTAACATACCTAAAAATCAAACCAATCCAAGATCATTCTCTCTCCATACCCATTTTGACCAGCCATGAATTCACCATGAAAGCATGCTTTTCAACCATGGAAATTAAGGGAAAATGCATAGGAAAAATAGTTCATAAACTAAAATCAAGAAATTTCACCTTTTTCCACTTGATTTTCTTGAAAATCCACACTTTTCTCTTGAATTTCTTTCCACCTAGGGTTTGTTCTTCTTTTTCCCTTTGTTTTCTTGCCAAAGCCGACCCTTATGAGAGAGAAATGGTGGTGTGGGCTGATTTTTATAGTTAAATAATATAATAATTTAAACTTGCCACATGGCATTCCATGATTGGTCCATTTTTTTATATTCTTATCTTTTAAGCTTTAAATCTCCGCCACACATTATTCAAGGATAAAAAAATGATGATGGGTGAAGACCTTGTGCTGGAAAAATGCTCTGGGGGTGCAAAATTACTGTTTTGCCCCTGAGGTGGTAAAATTACCATTTCACCCCTATACTTCAATTTATACCGAAATTAAAATGTTTCACTTCTAAACCTCAAACCATGCTCCAATACTCAAATCATACTCCAATAAGTCAAATGGGGCCAAAAACTCTTTTTTAAAAGTTTCCATTTTGTCCCTAAGTGGCAAATGACCATTTTGCCCCTAGATAGTAAAAATTCTGATTTGACTCCAAATTGATCCTCGAACTCCAAATTACCATTTTGAGTCATCCTTGGTTTGTGAAACTCTTAATTTCACCTTAAAATTCCTATTTGAACTAGTTCGAGGCTTAATCGACTTAATGGTACTATTAGGGGCAATATCGTCTTTTAACGATTTCTCGAACCTCCTAAATATGCAAACATTCTATTGAGCATGTAAATGACGTCATAATTATTTTATAGAACAGGGTTTGACATCACCCTTCAATGGTTCAATGACATATCGGCAATTTGATCTTGAACTTTCAATACAACAATTCAGCTTTTTAATTTCTTCTCTACATGCTCTCCAATAAAGTGATGACGAGTTTTAATGAATGTGCTCTTTTCATGAAACACCAGATTCTTGGCTGAAGCCATAGATGAGCAATGTTCAACCAAAATCCTCACAGATTTTCCTTGCACAAACCCCAAAGTATTCAACACATTCTTAACCAAATAGCATGAGAAATAATAGGATTTGTAGTTAGATACTTTGCATCACAAATTGATATAGTCACAAAAGGTTGCTTCTTGGATGACGAAGCAAATGCATAATCACCAATAAAAAAAAACAAAATTGAAATTTCAATGCAAATCTATACCCCAATCACCATTCAAATAACCAACAAGTATCACATCATTGCAATAAGAATAGAACAAGCCACCATTAATAGTTCCTTTGACACACCTTAGGATCCTATTTCCAGCATTAAGATGTGACTGATCCGATGCCTCCGTATCTACTAATCAAACCAACTCCATAAAGGATGTTAGGTCTAGTGCAAGTGAGAAGACTTCCATTTAGACTCTCAAAGTATGTAGGATCCACATTGCCACTACTGAAACTCTTCCCCAACTTCAAGCCACAATCAAAAGGGGTGTTCACCACATTACATGTTTTAAATCTTTTGAGAACCTTCTTTGCATATGCACTTAGTGAAACAAAGATTCCATCATCCCTTTGTATTACCTCAATTCTAAGGAAGTAAACCAACAAACAAATATCTGTCATCTCAAACTCTTAAACATGTTTTTCTTTAATTCATCAAACATAGTTGCATTGTTTCTGGCAAAGATCTTCATCAGCATAAAGACTTACAAATCTCTCATCTCCACTAGTGGTCTTCTTCACATAGAAATTTATAAAGACACTTCTCAAAACCCATTATCATGGAAATATTTGTCAATCCTAGTATTCCATGCATGTGGTGCTTACTTGAGCCCATATTAAGCTTTTTTCAACCTATTACACATTACCTTCATAACTTAGTTTCACATAACCCTAAGGTTTTTCCATATATATCTCCTTTTACAAATACGGACTTGACATCTAATTGGTAGGTTTAGCAAACATTATGGGCAGCCAAGGATATCATCAATGTAATGTTTTCTAACCAAGCAACCGAAACAAAAACTTCACCATAATCAATATCAGCTTTTTTGTGTAACGTTTCACCACCAATCCTGTCTTGCATCTTTGAACTTCGCCCTTTGCATTCGTTTAAGTCTTATACACTCATTTCACACTAGCAGCCTTTTTACCTTCCAATAAGGAAGTTAAGGACCGAGTATCATTCTGAATTGCTTTCATTTCCTCATCCATTGCTTTCTTCCATTTTTTTGTTTTGAATAACTTACTCAAAACAGATAAGATCATAATCCACATAAAAAAATAAAGATTAATATCTTCATTTTTTTCGATGGCTTCGTCAATCTGAGTCAAGCTTTTAGTTTTATGAGGCCTTTCACTTTACACAAGTTTAAATTTCACAACACTAGTTTATACAACATGTTTGCAATCCACGTGTCATTCTTTTCAAAGATCACATCTTTACTCATAAAAGCTCTATTGAGAACTGGATCATACAACTTGTAACCCATAGTCAAATCCACAATACCATCATCCTTTTCGACATAGTTGCTTGCTCATTAACTTCACCATCTTGCTTTGACCAACATTCATTATTACAATATGTATGTTTATGGAAATTATATTATTTATACATTTATTTCTAATAACCTAGCTAGTTTGGCATGTTTTTGGACTTGCCATCATTTTAGCCTCTTCCTTTTCCTCTTAGAGCATGCCATTATTGATGTCGTCCACCTCTAGTTTTACCTCCTCTTCCTCTATTTAGGAAACCTCATCCTTGATCAGCATAACCTTTTCCATTACCTTCATCTCCTTCAAGTCTCTACCTCTTTCTCTTTCAATACCTCGAGGAACAACGTCCTTTCTATCTTTATCCAAAGTAAGCTTAGCATGAAGAGCTTGGTCAATCGAACTTGTTGCCTTCTTGTTTCACTTTGTTCATGCACTTACTGTTAGTATAAGCCCTGCAAGCCAATTTGTGGTTGTATGGGAATTGCAATTTTGAGATATTCATGTATGACATTTTGTTATTCATAATAACATTGAGGTAGTTCTTTATATATAAGTTTGTGATTTAATTACTTTTTTGTACTTATGTAGATAAAGCCCATGGAACTATATATGCCTGGCAAAGGAATTGTATTGGGATAAAATTATGAGATCCTTATGCATTAAAGTATTGTTCCTAAAAGTTTCTGATCATTGTGTTATTGAGATAGTGCATCAATAATGCTCAAAGATTGGCGCATGTTATGTTCCTTACTTGTGATGTAAGCAATTATTTTCATAGGTTGAAGTATAGAGATACTTGGAACTAGCATGTGGGTGCTTGCCATGGGAAGAGCAAGTTCACTGAACATGACCCGCCAAGAGAAGTGCATTTGGAATTTCACTCAAGTGTCTATGCAATACTTTTCATATGT
>NC_030858.1:15231935-15265666 GCF_000208745.1 Theobroma cacao | reverse complement strand
AGTGTTCACATATTCTTTAAATCATAAAATAACCAGTCATACCACATTTATCATAAGCCATTTAATAGTAAATCATGGATAAACAACACAATCATAGTATAGGTCTCCAATTACTCTATTTTCAAAATCAGCATTCGATTTTTCAGAAAATTTATAAAATCATTTTATAAAATCACAATTTCTCCTAAAACATAACAATTTACCATTTAAACCTATTTTCCATAAAATCACACAATTGTATAAAACTACTCTAGATAATTAAGATGATAATAAGTTCACTCACTGTACTAGGAGTAGATATACTCTTATTCTCGATCCTCGGGTGTAGTCTTTTACCCGTATCAGATAGCTCACCACCTATCCACAATACATGACACAAAAAAATTTAATAATTTGTGTCAAATCAATATATATTATTTTAGGCTCTTATCCATGCATATGCACTAGATAGGGTGTGAAATGTTTGGACAATCGCTTAATCACAGTGTCTGACCTAACTCTCCTATACACGGTGTAAATTTCTAAAATTTCCAATTCAACTCCAATTCCATCCATTTCAATTTCAATTATCCAATTATATCCACAATACCTCAATGACTGTGAATGTGGTCCAATTTATCAGTTCGAATCACAAATTACGCTTTTACCCCTAGTGGGTAAAAATTTCAATTTTTTTGCACCAAAAATTCCCATTTAATTTCCAACCTCATAATTCATCATTTTTCCATCTAATTCTCTTAAAATAAAGTCAACCTCATCCTCACACACCATTGGCTAGATTCAGCCTAGAGAAATTCATGGAGAAAATGAATACTTTTCTTGTTGTTTTACTCATAAACATGCTAAACTAACACTAAACACTAACATAGTTCAAAATCAAATTAATCTAACAACTTTCTCTCTCTAAACCCATATCATCAGATTTGAATCCATCATCAAAACACATAATTTAACCATGGAAAATAAGGAAAAATGCATGGAAATGATAAATCTTAAGCTAAGCTTGAAAAATCATACCTTTAAACACTTGATTCCTTGAAAAATCACACTTTTTCTTTGAATTTTCTCACTCTAGGGTTTGTTCTTATTTCTCTCTCTCTCCTGCTGATTTTGGCTGACCCACCCAATGAAGAATTCTGAAATTTGCAAGCCTTTTAATAGGCTTAATAAAATATTATTATTTTATTTACCTTTTAAATATTTTATTATTTTATTTTTTTCTAGCCATCTTTTTTACTTTCTTTTTCTACCACTCAATCCTCTTCACTTATCCATGTCTTCCATGAAATTTCTAGACTTTTTCAAAGTTTTGGTAGAGCAAATTTTTAAAAATTACACTTTTGCCCCCGTAAAGTGAAAAATTACATTTTTGCCCTAAAAATTGAAAAATTGCCTATAGACATATTTTTCATCCTTTATACTAATTCCATTTTCCAATTTGTCAAATGTGATCTAAATTCTCTCAAAATCTCAAATTTTATCCTTGGGTGGAAAAATTACGATTTTGCCCCTATATAGTGAAAATTTCGATTTGACTCCGAATTGATCCTCGAACTCCGAATTACCATTTTGAGTAATCCTTGAACTGTGAAACTCTTAATTTCACCTTAAAATTCCTATTTGAACTAGTTCAAGGCTTAATCGACTCAATGGTACCATTAGGGGTAATATCGTCTTTTAACGATTTCTCGAACTTCCTAAATATACAAACATTCTATCGAGCATGTGAATGACATTATAATTATTTTACAAAGTAGAGTTTGACAAATCAAATCCTAGGCCAAGGTGATTAGGAGATTATGAAATAAGTTCATAAGTCTCCATAAAGCTAATGATCTAACTATAAGAACAAATATGGAGATCAATAAGAGTAGGCATTGCACTAAGTTTTTATCATTTTCGGGATATATGATGAGAGAATGAATTATACTAAAAAACTGTACACTGAAAAGTTGTCAAAGAATCCTTCAACTCTCCTAACAATTGGGTGGCAATGATGCTTTGCTAAATGCCAATCATTGTCTATGGAATTGAATTAGTTAATTTAAAATTGAATATGATTCATTTAAATTAATTAATAATATTATAATTCAATTCCATTGCCAACATGTTAGGAACCTAATGGGTCACACACAAAGGTTACAATTTGGATTAAATTGAGAGTGTGATGATTTAAGTTAGACTTAAATCAAATTCTAGGTTTTAACTACTAAGGACCTAATTAAAAGAGTTTAATTAGTTATTGGTTAAATATTATAATTGTTATAATATTAAGGACTTATTTTGCAAATTTCAATAAGTTAAACCTAAATATCACATTACAGCCACTCTTTTTTTTTTAAAAGGAGAAGAAAACAAAGAAAAAAAGGGATTTTCTCTTAAGTGTTGCCACTCTTGAGAAGTTTATTTTCTTTTGAAAACTTCTCCTTTGATTCTTTGCTAGAAATCAAAGAAGAAAAGAGGACAAATTGTTGTCTACTTGCTAGCACAAGCCCGTGGCATAAAGCTCGCTCCTTGAGAAGGATCCATTGCTATCGTATATGTATCATTGAAGGCCAAGCAATTGAGTGACTGGGATTCTTTTACACAAAAGGTGTTCACGTTTTGTCACCAAAAAAAATCCATTTGATTACGATATCATTTGGAAAGGTAAAACTTTTTTTTGATTTTATGTTGTGCTTAACTTTGCATTAAACAACCAAAGGTGACCCAAAGGTAGGAGGCATGGTTTTTATTTTATTTCAATTTTTTTATTTCGCTACGTTGATGCTCTAATCATGTCGTTTCTAGCACTTGCAATATTCCCATCAATTTATCAA
Source organism: Theobroma cacao (assembly GCF_000208745.1). Lineage (NCBI taxonomy): Eukaryota > Viridiplantae > Streptophyta > Magnoliopsida > Malvales > Malvaceae > Theobroma > Theobroma cacao. Next base: position 15,262,847 of record NC_030858.1, on the reverse strand, counting down.
CCACCATAACCTCCAAGCCTTTTGCTTCTTCAATGATTAGCAGTATTTGCTGAAACTTAGGAGTCAAAGATCGAAAAATATTTTCCATAACCCAAACATCATCAAGCTTTTCCTCAATTTTCCCTATCACATTCATAACAACAAACACTCAAAGTACTCTGAAACAGTCCCATTTTCAATTATAGACATGACTCAAACTTACCTCTCAACATTTGTAATTGAACCTTCACAACCTTTTCAATCCCTCAAAGTGCATTCTTGAGAATATCTCATAACCTTTTAAAAAATGTTGTAACCATAGAAATCTCATAATGCATGATTCCAAAATACAAATCCTCTACCCCCTATTATGCCCCCATCCATGCATTTTCTCTATTTTTTGGTCACCTGTCGTATCTCTTTTACGAGTTGGTAAATAATTAATAAACGATAAAGCTAAATCTTTTTAACACTGTTCTACTCTTTTGCAGTTCTTAATGTAATTTTAAAAAATAAAATAAAATCTCATGTTAGGCTTTCTTTCCTATTGTCTATCTACTTCTCTTTTACCTTGGCATTTTCTATTACTTTTCTTTTTGACATTAATCTTTCATCCTTTGTAAGTTTTTCTTTCTATTAAGTCTCAAGGTTTTCAATATTTTTGCTTTTGAGTTTGTTTTATTAATTGTTTAAGTCTCATTTTGGGGATTTCTCATATGGAAGTCCAATCCTTTCGATAGCGTCGTGAAACCAAGGAGTAATGCCATTTTGGAGAACGATTATGCTCTTGATGTGGTGGATTCCCTGACTGTTAACGACAAGGCAAAGAGGTTCTTTTTCAATAAAAGGAAATTGATGACTCTAATTTGGGAAATATCGTCTAGATTCCATACCTAAAAGAAGAAGACTTGCCTAGAAGACAAAGTTTCCTATAACAGAGGTAGCCAATTGACTATAAATTTTGATGGCTTGAATTATAAGACAAAGTTAAGAGCATATTTGGTCTGGCTTTTTTTTAGTTTAAAAGCTATTATAAAGATCTTATAAAAAATAATAGTTTTTAGAATTAAGGAAAAGTTGTTTGGTAAATTTACCTTTTATAAGCCCTCTTTATAGATAAGCTATTTGGCAAAATAACTTATACAAAATTTAATTTTGATTAAAAATTACTATAAAGGGTACTTAATAAATCAAGAGAAAAAAATTGAATCAAGTATAAAAAGATGAGTGTGAAAAAAATATAATTTTCCCTATAATGTTATGAATTGTTGAAAGATAAAAGAAGAATATAAAAAAATATTTGTTGTTATTTTTTAAAGATTGACTTGAAATTTATGACCTTTAAAGCTGAACAAAATTGATGTAACATACAACGAAAAGAACCCAATGCCGTATTAATAATGGATATAACTGAGTCAAGAAAATCACGTTTAGCTATTAATTTGACAATCCATTTTCTTATTCAAATCATCAACGCTAATTCCATACAAGTCTATTAAGGTCTTGATGTCCTCACCAACAAAGTTCCCCTCCATGAACAAAAGGGTTTTGACTTTTATATTTTTTCCCATTTTTTAATGAGTTATTTATTTTGTCAACAAATGTCCCAATCATCTGTTGGCTACTATTAACTCAAATATGGAATTCACTGCTAAAAAGTTCAAAGATTCTGCAATTCCTGTTGCCAAAGGAATTAAAGTCTAATTCAATTTTCTTGTAGTGCAGTATATTTTTATACCTATAAGAAAAAATTCTTCAAAATTGAGTTACCACAAACGAGTATAAATATTGAATTTTCAATTTTTATCTAATTTATCTCAACAACCATTGACCTATTTGATTAATTATTTCAATCATAATCAACAAATATTATATACATCAGAAAGAAGCTAATAACAAATAAACATCACATAATTGTCAACAATAAACTGAGAACTATCAAACAATAAAAAGAGTTTTTAAAGCAAAAAAAAAAAAGAATGATAGAAAATAAAATGAAAAACAAAACAGAAAGAAAAGGAAGAAATAATACATGAATACATATTTGAATTTTGGGTTTTTTTTTTCTCTTAATTTTTATACAAATAAAAAAAAAAACTTAGAAGGATGATTTGCAGAAAGAGGGAGAGAAGAAGGAGGTATTTTTGAGAGAGGATCTTTTTGGAAAAAAAATAACTCCCCTAAGAAGCTAGCGTGTTTTTTTAAAAGAAATAAAAGAGACACCTCCTATTTGGAGCTTTTTTTAAGTTTTTTTTTTTAAATTTTTGTTCTTAAAAAAAAAGCTACTTTTTCTTTAATGGCTTCTCACAAAATACCATTTCGCCTAGCTTCTACTTTTAAGAAGTAGATAAGTTAAAAATAAGTAAGGTCAAACAGCACTAAAATATGAAAATTTTCTGTTGAGTTTTGACGTGTTGATTGCTATTTATTTGAAAGGACAAACCAATTGATTATATTTCTCCTTTTACTTTGTTTTTCTTTTTTTTTTTTTTGAGAAATTTAAGAAAGAGTAAAAATTGAATTTTTGATTTGAAACATAAACCGAGCAAACTACCTAAAGGCTATTACTAGTTTTAGCTTAAAATGATTGTTCCGGATTTTATTTATTGTTCTTTGTGCTTGAACATCCAGCTGAAGAAGAAAAATTAGGATGAACACTTCTAGTTTTTATTTTAACTCTGGAACTTTGAACACCCAGGCTCTTTGTTTGAGTTGTTATTCTAGAAAAATGTTCTGGCTTTAAAAAACGAGGTTTTGAATTGAACATTCCCCATGCAAAACCTTTTGTTTGTTCAGTTGTTTCTTAGCATAGTGCGAAACCTGCTAAAATATCATTTCTTGAAGACAACCTTGATCATAAATTCAGAAGTTTGAATTGATGAATTTTTCTTTTAACTCTAAAATGATGGTGAGTTTTGAGAGTTTTCAAATTGGAAATTGCAGTTACCATGACTATGCGTTCACCACTTCCCTGCCTTGCACATTGTAAAGCTGCTCAATCCTTCTGCTACTTTCAGGCTGTTGGAGTGCTTCTTTGAGCATTAAGTTCTAATTTTCCATTTTCTAGTTTTAAATTATCTCATTTTAATAGGCTAAACTTACTTTAGTAAAGAAATGGAAAATAGCTGTATTTGTAAGATTATGTATTACACTACTTTTATTTCATCCCCGATGCTACTTGTTCAGTTGTCTGTTGACTGTATGTTCATCTCATTTTCATCTTGATTTTAATTTTTAAATATATGGTTGGTTAAATTGCGGATGGAATTCCTACTTTATAAACATGGTCTCTTACCTTAAAAACGGTGGAGATTTTATTCAGCACTATTCAACCTATGTATTGATGAAAGCTTTGTAAACATTTATTAGGTTGAAGAAACGGATTTTCAGTTTCCCTTCTTAGCATAACAAAAACATTATGCCTCTAGTATTGTTGCATGATTTATGCTAAACAATTTCAACCTAACTCCCTAACTTTCATGGGAGCCTAATTTCAACGAGAACAAGCTAGTTTCTGTCAAAATGATTCTTCTTTTTGGATTGAATGGACAAGGTCGTGATCACGGTTGGGAAATTGGAACCATTGAATCAGCTTTAAAACTAAAAAAATCCTTTGGGCTTGGTTTTTGACTTCACCAAAGTCCTTAATATTTGATCATCATGAGAAGATGTTTTCTTAGTAGTTTTAAAGCTATTTCAAGTGGGTTTGTTAATTTCAAGCTGCATTGAATTTTAGCAATTGTAGGAAAACTGATACTACATGTGTTAGTTTCTCTTCATCTTTAACCAGTTTTTTTTTTTTTTTTTTTTGCTTAATTCATATTTAACAAGTGCCTTCAAGTTAAGGCTTCTGTCAACTTTTCTTCTGAAGCATTTGATATCACTGAAATTCTCATCTTTGTGTCTAGCTTTACAATTTGCATTGTAAGACCTCTATGATGGCTCTAAGGGTCATAGTTCTTGCTCTAGTCGATCTTGATCACCATGCTAAAGCTATAAAGGTAGATTTAAGAAACAGTTGTGTGGCTGATGAGTGAACATTTGCATTGTTGTTCAAATGGAAATGCAAAATTGTTAAGTTTAACATTTAATAAGACTAGGCCCATATGATTATCAATTTATGGAGCTATAAGTCTAATATATGGATGATATCTGATTTAAATGACCTTTTAATTAGGCTGTGATCTTGAGCTTTATTTTATAATTCATCATTTTATCAACATCTTTATTTTATAATTCAGTTATGAAAACATAGACATGGCTTTACATTATGGTGCAATGTTGAGTGAATGTATACAGCATTAGACTATTGCAAGGTGAACATAGTCGACCATGTTAATTTATTCCTTCATTGGTAACTTTGCTTTTGATTTCACATGACAAAATTGATTGAACTTAATGAGCTTTGAAAATGAATGAAAGAAATTTTTGGATACTTTGAAAATCTTCAAATGAGTGTTAAAGTTGAACTTAAAAGAATATCTTGAAATGCTTTGATTATTTGAACATATTTTGAATATGAATGACCGTGCTCTCGAATTAGAAGAAATATCTTTTGATTTTCTCAAAGATTTCTTGTTTTCAAAATTAAAGTGCCAGCCTAAGAATCAAATTCTTAAAAGAAAAGACTTGATTCTTAAATGAAAAGAAAGCAAAATTTATTCTTTGATTGTAAGAAGAATCAATTCTAGAGAAGAAGAAATCAGTTCTTAAGTAGAGATCAATAGTGAATAATTGATTCTAAAAATAGAAGAAGTCAGTTCTTGAATTACAGAAGCTGTAGGATTTGTAAATAACTGACACCTCAAAGACAAAGAATCGATTTTAGAGAGACATAATGCAAAAGGTAGAAAAGCAAAGAAGAAAAAATTGATTCTATATGAAGCAAATATCGGTTCTTAAAGCACCAAAAGTACATTGGTGACCAAGAAATAGATGGTACAACTAGATAAAAGTGGAGCAACAAAAATCAAGCTTAAATTCAATTTTTGGCATCAGACCATAGTAAACAACCGACACCTTGAGGCAAAAAAATTGATTCTCCAAGATTGCAAAAGTGTCACCTTTGAACCTAGTTGTAGAAGAACTAACACCTCAAAATAGAAGAATTGATTCTCTAAAGATAGAAAGCTATAGACTTTGCGAAGAACTAACACCTTAAAAGCAAAGAATAAATTCTAAAAATGCTATAAAATTTTGCAAGCTAGTTGGAACGTACAAGAAATTATTCAAATTTCACTCGAATGGGCAAAAAATTATAAAGGTTATAAATATCCGCCTTAAGGACATTAAAGCAAGGAGATTAGAGGAATTTAAAAGAATTTGAATCATCCTTGAAAAAAAAAAAGCAGAAAAACAAAACAAAAAGTTGTGAGCAAAAAGTTCCTATCTTTGAGCAAGAGTAGAACCAAAAGATCATATTTTTATTCTTCAATTGATCCTTCTTAAGCATATAGCTTCTTTAATCATTCATATCTTTGAAGAAGCTCTCAATTTTCTAATCTTAAACTTCTTTATCAACCTTTCTAAATGTTTTGAGTTAGAGATTCACTAGAATCCCTAGTTGTATTGGTTATACCTCTAAGCTAAAGGTAGAGGGCTTTTGCCTAATTCGTTAAAAAGTTACATCTTTAAAAGTTATGCTTGAACCAGAAAAAGGCAGTGTCTTGGTAAAGGTTATGCCTAATCCTACAAAAAACATGTTGTAGAGGTTACGTCTGATTCTTTGAAAGATATGTTGTAAAGGTTACTCCTGCTCTTGTCAAACTTCTTGTGCTATCAAGGGAGAGGACATAAGCATTGGAAGGCCAAACCTCTATCTTGTTGAGTACTTTTTATTTTTTTGTTCTTTACTCATTCATCTTATACTCTGTTTTGCTATTACATTCTTTCATATTTTTGCTTCATCTTCAAAGATCGTAACAAAAAAATTATTTAACAACCAATTCACCCCCCCCCCCTCTTGGTAGTTTTACTTTAAGCTTATCTTTCTAACAATTGATATCAAAGCAGGTTCTCAAATCTTTGCAAGTTTAACCATTTTTAAGAAATCCTAAACAAAAAACTTAAAGTAACAGCCATGGCATCCTCAAGCTTAATTGGTGAAGGATAATCTATGATGTGGCCTCCTTTGTTTACAGGGGTGAGGTTTGAGAACTTCATACAATTTATTGATTTAAATCTTTGGGATTTTATTGTTGATGGACCTCATATTCCTGCCAAAATCGTTAATAATGTGAAACATCTTAAAACAAGAGTTGAATGGGATGATAAGGACAAAAAGTTGATATAGTTGAATCATAAAGCTATTACAGCTATTTTATGTGCTCTTAGTGAAGATGAATTTAATAGGGTAGCTATGTGCTCTACAACAAAAGAAATTTAGGATACTTTAGAAAAGTGTAATGAGGGCACTAGTCAAGTAAAAAAGTCAAAGATTAGTATGATGACATTTGACTATAAGTTGTTGAAAATGAAGGATGAGTCCATTAAAAAAATGTTTGAGAGATTCACAAAGATCATAAGAAGACCTAAAGCTCTAGGAAGAGAGTTCCCAAATGCTCAGTTGGTGAAATAAATCCTTTACTACCTACCCAAGCCATGGAAATCTAAAGTCACTGCCATTGACGAAGCAAAAAACCTAAATATACTTAAGCTTGATAAGCTTTTAAGATCTTTACTCATTTATGAAATGACTCTTAAGCACGAGAAAGAAAAAGATAAAGCAATTAAAAGAGAATAAAAAAGAAAAGACATTGCTCTCAAAGTTGTAAAGCAGAATGATGAAAAGTCACTTAAAAATGACAATGAAAATGAGGATGATGAAAAGATAGCATTATTGATGTCACAACCCAATTTACGAGCCATGACCAACGTAAGGGCCCAATGGGTTAAGCCCATTAAGTCCAAGCAAGCCTATTTATACAATCTTATACATTAATCTATATTTCTTTAGAATCCAAAATTCATAATGTTCAAATATCATTCCTTTGAAAACAATTTATAAAACCCAATTATGCATTCATAATGGCATCATCAACCATAATATACATATATAGCTTGATAATTGAATCTTAGTATTTCACATCAAGTATTCATATACACATAATTAGACCTTGACCGTCAGCGGAGTGACTCTGAACACGATTGCTAACATTCAGTATCATGTTAAACCTATCGAGCAATGGATAGGGAAGAGCACTTTGTCCTAGGATCCAATCACTTTTAACTCAGAAAACCTAAAACATGAAGTTCAAAAACGTGAGTATAAACCCAGTGAGTGAACATAAGAATGGAACAAGCATCAATACGAGAAGTTTAAGAAAACACGATGCACTTATGTTGAAAACAATGCAATTTACCTTAATTTCTTGTCACAACGAAAATCCATTTTTGCTACAGTGAAAATAAAGTGGAAAGCATTTCTCAAATTTTAACATTCAATAATCAATGCAAGCACAATATAATTTCCATAACCTCTCTATATAAAACATATATAAACATACATACGACCACCGGCATCACTCTAACTCTCCCTCAACTCACGTGCACTCCCACACCGTACATAACTGGGTCATCATCAGCTCATGTGCACTCCCACACCACACATAGCTGAGTCATCATCAGCTCATGTGCCATACCATAGCGCACATAGTTGGGTCATCATCAGCTCATTTGCACTACCACACCGCACATAGCTGGGTCATCACCAACTCATGTGCACTCCTACACCGCACATAGTTGGGTCATAATTATCACATAATAGTATCATTCAATGCATAGCATACACATCAACATAATGTGGAAACACATGAATTCATCACATTCATATTTCACAACATAAAAACGTTTCATTAAAGGCTTGTTCCCATGCAAATTTTAAAGAAAAACCAACCGAATATCTCAAGTGGTTCAATCAAGCATATAATCATTTATTCCAAAACATTTTGATGCAAGTTCACTCACCAATCCTCGTTGATTCTTAAATTGACTCCAACTTCCCCCAATGGTTCGAATGGAGATGTGGGGTCTCGTTGGAACCTTGGTAGCTTTGTAATTGAATTCCTTTTCAAAAGCTTTCAAACTATTGTGAAAAATCTTTCTTTCTCTCTCTAGAATGTCCAATTAGTGAGAGAAAGTATTAAGGAAAGGCTTTTGAGGGTTTTAAGGTGAAAGAGTAAGAGAGCATAAAGGACTTTGTAAAAAGGTATACAAAAGCATGAAAATTGGGGTTAACTTGAAAAACTTTGTGGAGGTTTCAAAGCAAGCTTCCATGGAAGGTGAGAAAACGTGAGAAGGGAAGAAGAAGAAGTTGTTGGAAATTAGAAGAAGTTGCTAAAAAATTAGATATTTATGCCTAATGTTTATCCAATTTCTCATGAAATTACCAAAATACCCTTAACAAGGTCACTTTGTCTTCCCCTTACCTTTATACAATCTTTTTACTTCTTTGACATAGAGACAAAGTCCATAATAGTCTAGAAATACTCAGGTCCATGAAAACTTAAAAATTTTGAGTCGAAATGCAAAATGACCATTTTGCCCCTATCGTAAAAATTATTAGTATTACTATCTTCTTCATTTATTTTACCATCGTTCATTTATTCCTTAGGTCTATTTAGACCTTAATAACATTTTAGAGCTATTTCCAGGAACTCACCATGAGAAATGTTGAAATTGCCCGTGGTCTGTGTTATCGCGTCTACTACTAGTTACTGGTTTATAGAGGTCGAGGTCTCACAGTCCTCTTATCTCCTTAGTGCCCAAAATACCTTATTATACCTCAATTCACTTCCGAATCACTTTTTCTATCTCGTAAATTCTTCCCTAATAAAAATATTATTATTTTATTATTATTTCCTCGCGTGTAGAATATTTTATCCCAAACTATTTCTTTCATCTTTCATCACTTTTAAACAATATAATTAACCTCAATTGGCATTCGATAAGTGTTATTAGTCACCATATCAAAGTACGGGGTATTACAATTGACCAAAAGGTTCAACCTATTTTTAAGCAACAAACAAGGAAAGAGAAAAATTTTTAGAAGAGAAAAACCAAGAAGAGACATGTCAAAGGATGATCAAGAGAAAGACGACATCATATGTTATGAATGTAAGAAGCCTAGTCATATTAGATATGAGTGTCCAAATATGAAAAAGAAATATCCCAAGGAATCCAATAAGAAAACATTGATCACTGCTTGGACTAACAGTGATAAGTCATAGAATGAAGAAAAAGAAGAGGATGCAAACCTCTGCGATATGGTACTTGATGATCCTATGGATGAAGATGATGCACAGTCAAGCAAACAAGAAAAAAATTTGTAGTATCTTGATTCTAAATGTTTAAGTTAAAAAAATTTTATCAAAGAAATATGAAAGAACCTTGAAGCAAAAGAAAGCAATACAAGTGTTGAAGAAAATCACAATGATCAACATAAAGAACTTGAAACTGTCACCTCAATGGATAGAGATCCTACTCCAATTTTCAACAAAGAAAAATCATCTACGGAACTTCCAAAGTTTAATGGTGAAAATTATTCTTAGTGGAAAATTTAAATGAAGTAATTCATTAAAGCAAATTATCTTAAAATTGAAAAACAATTGAAAAAAAAAACCACTTAAGATGATCAGTGAAATGTATGAATGGGACTCAAGTGATTGAAAAGCACTAGAGCTGAATGCTAAAGCCATGCATATTCTTTTCACTGCACTTAAAGAAGGATCATACAAAAGAGTTTTTATATGCAACAGTCTCAAAGAAATATGGGAGAAACTAGAATCTCTGTATGGAGAGAAAAAGTTGGAGGAAGAGTATTGTGAAAAAGAAAGTTCAACAAGTGATAAAGAATCAAATAGGATTAAATCCTCAAGGCACTATTGTGAGGCAAATTCTTCATCTTGTAAACCATGTTCATCCTCAAATCAGGAAGAAAGGATTAAAATCTTGACAAATGTTATGTTCACATATACACTTGATGAATTTGAAGAAATCTTTACTGATCTGGTCATAAATATAAAAACATAAGCTTAAAAAATAAAAAAAAGATTTCAAGGTTTTAGTATTGAAAATGACTTGTTGGCAAATGAAAAACTTAAGTTAAGAAATGAAAATAAGAAACTAAAATTGGAATTGAGGTTATGTCAAAAGAATCTAAATACTATAGGTAAGGAAAATACAAACTAAGAAATACTATTGAAAATTACAAGAAGAAAATCATCTGAATAGACTTTATAAGTAGAGTAATAAATTTTTTTGTGATTGCTCCGACTAACAAAAAAGATCCAAAGAAATTTGGATTCCATAAATTTAAATGAGAAATTGTCTTGCAGGTAAACTAAGGTAGAAAAAAGCAAAGTCTTAAAGATTGGCACACAATGAAAATAGGTGATTTCTATGCTAAAAGTCACTTATCTAAGAATAACCATTGATTGTATTCTTATTTTAAGTATCTAAGAAATTGATTGATTTATCCTTGATTAAGTAGTATACATTATGTCTTGAATATCATCGACTGAAATTGATTGCATTAAGTTGATTATTGAGTCATTTTTTTAAATGATACTCTAATGAAAATCTTGTGTGTTAATTTGTTGCATTCATGCATCATAACATAATCATGCATTCTTTTTGGCTCAAAGAAAGTTGTGTACTGAACAAAATTCTTCCATAAAATTGACTTTTTTGTAGTTTGTCTTTTTTTCCCTAACATTCGAGAATTGACTTCTAGTTCTCAAAGAATCAATTCTAATCATATAAAAATTGAATTTTTTAAAAAAAAAAAAAAAACCCTGAACTTCCAACTTCAAAAGATATGTTTAAAATAACTTCTGAAGGTCATAACCTTTCACATTTTGAAGAAATGTCTATTGGAAAGTGAAAAGGTTGAAACTTTTCAACATTTCCTTTCCCTTTGTAACTATATATTAACTTTTCATTCAAGGTACACAATCTTCAAAGAAGAAATCTGTTTAGTACACAAGAAAGCAATAACTCTTTTTCAAATTCTTATCTTAATGGCCCTAAAAAGACCACCATAAGAGAAAGGAAAGGGTTGTGAAAAGTCGCTTAAGAAACAAAAAAGTTAGGAGACTAATTTTTTCTACATGCATTTTTCATCTAAAAAGAAAAGAAAAAGGTTTGATGAAGATTATGCTACAAAAAAGATACCCCATGGTAGAATGATTAATTTGGAATGGCTTGAAGAGGATATTGGATGGTCGTATATCACAAATTTAAGAGAACTAGGATGGTATTACTATTTGAACTTGAAGAAAGGAGTCTATGAATACCTTGTCAGAATTTTCTACTTAAATGAAACCACTGTCTATGAAAGAGAAAATGACAAGGATCCAGTCAATCATGAAAACTCATTCCTTGAATCCATCTTTAGGAATAACTATGCCATGACTCCTGCATTACTTCAAAATGTCTCAAAGTTAAAACCTGTTAGTGAAGATGCAATTATTCACTTAGGAGAAGAAAAGCTATCTCTAAAAAGGAATTAGCTGTAAACTTTCTAGTTGGACCAATCATTAATTTAAAGTTTTCAAATAATGTCTTAAGACTAAATTTACATGACAAAATCTTGCACTTCATAGTTGCTCATAATATTAGACCTTTTGGAAGCAAGCTTGAGACTATGACAACTGAAGAAATGTGGTTTATGCACCATATAAAGAAGAAAACACTAATTGATTATATCCAATTTATCTTCAAAGATATGACAACCCTGGTCTGAGAAACACAAAAGTGATTTGGCATAGGAATGGTGATTTCTAAGTTAATTTACAAGTTGAAGATTGACACTTAGAATGAGAAACCCAAAAGATAGAAGATAACTAAAACGTTAAATAAATATGCTCTTAAATATATGGGATATGAGTATAGAGTTGATTTTAATACTTGGATAAAGAAGGACATGTTGGCAAGACACAGAAAAAGATACCAACTCTAGCTCTAACCTTAGCCTGGATTCTGAATTTGACTCTTAGATAGTTGCATTGCATAACATTTGCATACATTTTCCTTAATGCCAATATATATTGCAAATGATCTTGTGTATATGACTTTACTTAATGAAATATCTTTTTAAATTATGTTTCTCTATGTTGATTGGTGATTGATTGAACTTATTTGTAGTGAACGTCTCTATGTTTTATCCTTTAAATGTTATTTGATCATTATACTTAATTTGTGCTACTAATGCTCTATTTTTCTATAAGTGTATTTCCCATTATTCCTATACTCTATTTTCTATTCCTTTTTTATATAACCAAAAGGAGGAGAAATATTGTGAGTAAATTTTCAAAGCTTAACTTTTCATTATGGCTAGATTTTTCAAACTGATTTCAAAAGTTTTTTCAAACTTAAATATAAATCATTTTGAAAAAGCACAAATTCAGTGAGTGCTTTACTTGAGAAAAATAGTTTGAAATCTTGATCATATTTTCAGGGAAAGTTTTCTTCAATGAGCAAATTTAACTCTTAATTTTGTCATATCAAAGAAAGGGAGATTGTTAGCTTTGCTCTTGTTTTGACATGACAAAATTGATTGAATTTAATAAGCTTTGAAAATGAATGAAAGATACATTTGGATATGAAAAAAATCCTCAAAGGAGTGTTAAAGCTAAACTTAAAAGAACGATATATTGAAATGCTTTGATTGTTTGAACATGTTTTGAATTTAGTTCAAAGAAATATCTTTTTATTTTCTCAAAGATCTATTGTTTTCAAAATTCAAAGTGCCAGCCTAAGAATCAAATTCTTAAAAGAAAAGACTTGATTCTTAAACGGAAAGAAAGCAAATTTTATTTCTTTGATGACAAGAAGAATTGGTTTTGGAGAAAAAGAAGAAGTTAGTTCATAAACAAGGATCAACAGTGAAGAATGGATTCTGAGAAAGAAGAAGTCGATTCTTGAAAGATAGAAGCTTCAAGATTTGTAAAGAATTGACACCTTAGAGACAAAGAATCGATTCTAAGAGAGACAGAATGCAGAAGGCAAAAAAGCAAAGAAGAAAGAATAATTCTATGTAAAGAAGATAACGGTTCTTCAAGCACCAAAAGTACAATTTAAAAACATGGTGACCAAGAAAGAGATGGTATAATTGGACAAAAATGGAATGGTAAAAATCAAGCTTAAATTGAAATTTTGATGCCAGACCACAAAGAAAAACTGACACCTTAAGGCAAAAGAATCAATTCTCCAAGATTGTAAATGTATCACCTTTAAACCTAGTTGTAGAAAAATCAACACCTCAAAATAGAAGAATAGACCCTCTAGAGACAGAAAGCTACAAACTTTGCGAAGAACCAACAACTCAACAACAAATAATTGATTCTACAAATGTGATAGAATTTTGTAAACCGGTTGGAACGTATAAGAAATTATTCAAATTTCACTCCAATGGATTGAAAATTACAAAGGCCATAAATATGCACATTGAGGACGTTAAAGCAAGGAGATTGGAGGAATTTGAAAGAACTTGAATCATCCTTGAAGACAAAAAGAGTAAAAAATAAAAGAAAAAGCTGTGAGCAAAAAGTTCCTATCTTTGAGCAAGAATAGAGCCAAAAGATCACATTTTTACTCTTCAACTAATCATTCTAAAGCTTATACCTTCTTTGATCATTCATATCTTTGAAAAATCTCCCATCTTTCTGATCTTAAACTTTTTAATCAACTTTTTTAGAGGTTTTGAGTTAGAGATTCACTAGAATCCACTATTGTATTGGTTATAGCTCCAAGCAAATGGTAGAGGGGTTTTGCATGATCCTTTAAAAGGCTACATCTTATGTAAAGATTGCGCTTGAACCTGAGAAAGGTAGTGTCTTGATAGAGGTTACACCTGATCCTGGAAAAGGCATGCTATAAAGGTTACTCTTGATTCTGCAAAAGACATGTTGTAAAGGTTACACTCGACCTTGTTGAAAAGGTAAACCGATAGTGGATTCAAACTCCTTGTGCTATCAAAAGAGAGGACGTAGGCAATGGAAGGTCGAATCTTTATAAAAATCTTGTTGAGTCATTTTTACTCTTCTGCTCTTTACTCATTAAGTTCATACTCTTTTTATTGTTTTATTATTTCATATTTTTGCTTCATCTTCAAAGAGTTTCAAAAAAAAGGGTGGGGAGAATTTTTATTTAACCAATTCACCTTTTCCCTCTTGGTAGTTTTACTTTAAGCTTATCTTTCTAATATTCATGACATGGTTTCTTGTCCTTCTAGTGAATATTAACGAGAAATCCAAGTTATTTTTACCATCTTTGCAAACAAAAGGCTATCTCGTTCATTATTTCCCTTTGATTTTTTTTGTTCATAACATAATTTTTTATATGATAGAAAGCTTCTTTTTTTTTTTTTTGAAAAATATGATTAAGAGCTTTATCTGTAAAGTTTTTTTATTCATAATAGAATTCCCTTTGAAGCACATGCAAAAAACATGAATGAGGTTTGGGAAATCCTATAATGGTGCTTTGATGTGAACGATGGAGTGTATCAAGTAACATTTTTAGTTTTTAATTTTCTATACCACTTTTTTTTTGTTATTTGGTTTAGGACTTATGGTTCAACTTTCTGAATTTCTGTACAAGAAGATGTGTATGCTTAACATCAAGTTTATACTTTAATAATTACTTCAATGATCTATAATATTCATGTTAAGTTTGCGCACATTTTCAAGAATATTTACTCTAATACTTTTTATCTTGATTTAGGATTTTACAAACTTAATCAATGACATAAAAGTCTATTTTTGCTTGTGTGTTGAAAAAGTAATTAGTCACAAATCATGGAAATTTTGTATCAAATAAAAAAATGTTTGGCATAATTCAAAGATAAACAAAATTCAACTGTATATAACTTAACTGTTAGCTTTATTCTTGTTTTGACATGACAAAATTTATTAAACTTAATGAGCTTTGAAAGTGAAAGACATTTTTGAGTATGAAGAAAATCCTTAAAGAATTGTTAAAGTTGAACTTCAAGAAAATATATTGAAATACTTTGATTGTTTGAACATGTTTTTAATATGGATGATCATGCTCTTGAACTTCAAGAAATTTCTCTTAATTTTCTCAAAAGTCTCTTGTGTTCAAAATCAAATGTGCCAACCTAAGAATCAAGTTTTCAAAAGAAATGACTTGATTCTAAAATGAAAAGGTAGCAAAATTTATTTCTTTAAATTACAAAAAGAATCGATTCTAAAAAAGAAGAAGTCAATTCTCAAGCAAGATTAATAGTGAAGAATCGATTCTGAAAAAAGAAGAAGTCGGTTCTTGGAAGAACAAAACTTCAAGTTTTGTGAAGAACCGACACCTTAGAGACAGAATCGATTATGGAGGGATAGAATGCAAAAAGTGAAAAGCAAAGAAGAAAGAATTGATTTAACAAGAAGAAGAAGTTAGTTCATGAGGCATTGAAAGTACAACTCAGAAACTTGGTGACCAAGAAAGGCATGGCACAACTGGACAAAGGTGGAGTGCTAAAATTTAAGCTTGAATTCAAATTTTGGAACTAGTCCATAGTGAAAAATCAACCCCTTAAGGCAAAAGAATTGATTCTCCAAGATTACAAAGGTGTCTCCTTTACGCCCAATTGTAGAAAAACTGACACCTTAAAATAAAAAAATCAATTCTTTAGAAATAGAAAGCTACAGACTTTGTAAAGAACTGACAACTCAACAACAAAGAATCAATTCTATAGAAGCAATAGAATTTTGCAAGTTGGTTGGAACATACAAGAAATGTTTCAAAACTTACTTCAATGAAAAAAAAATCCCAAAAGCTATAAATATTCATCTTGGGGATGTTAAAGCAAAGAAAGAAAAAGATTTTGAAAGATTTTGAATTATCCTTGAAGTGGAAAAGAGTAGAAAAACAAGAAAAATAGTTGTGAGCAGAATGTTCCTATCTTTGAACAAGTAAAAAGCCTAAAGTTCTCATCTTTATTCTTCACCTGATCCTTCTAGAGTTTAGACCTTCCTTGATCATTCTTATTTTAGTAAAAGCTCTCACCTTTACGAACTTAAACTTCGTTATCAACATTTCTAGAGGTTTTAGTTTGTGATTCACTAGAATCCACTGTTATTGATGGGTTTGGTTATGGATGGCACACTCAAAATACGCAGCGAAAAGAAAATTAAAAACTTTATAACTAAACAACAAAAACATGCCTACACCCATGGATCACCTTGGTTATATTTAACACATAAAAGCACAAAATATATTATTGTTTAGAAAGTTACCTTGCCATGTAATTTCGTAATCACGATGGCACTTTTCGAAGTAATCCAGCGAACACCACAAGGAGCAAAAAACCCTAGCCAATCAAGCTCTTGGCCTCCAATGGTAGTACACACTTGCCCTTGAACCTTTAACAAAGGAAGGAGTTTTTAACTACACTTTGTGCTAGCAAATAGGACAACAATTATCCTTTTCTTCCTTTTCATAATGTTAGCCGAACCTCTCTTGAAAATTGCTTCATAGGCAATTTTCTCTTTCACACAAATGGAGTGGTGGCAAAGAAAGAAAATGTTTCTCTTTTTCTGACAAAAACTACGTTTTTTTTCAATTGTGAAAAACTCTCATATGAAAAATGGTTAAAAGGTGACTTACATAGCTAGGTTTAAATAACTTCAATTTTGCAATCAACCCCTCAATATTATAACACATTATAATATTGGGCCCATTACTTAATTAAACTCTTTTAATTAAGTCCTTGGAAATTAAAATCAAAATCAATTTCCTTTATATTTTGTAATCAATGCCTTATAATTATAACTATTTATAAATATGCCAAAAACTTAATTAAACTCTTTTAATTAAGTTTATAAAAGTTAATTACCTAACATGTGATTTAAATCTAACTTAAATCATCACTCTCCCAATTTATTCAAATGCAATCATTGTGTGTGACCCATTAGGTTTCCAACATGTTGGTAATGGAATTGATTAATGACTTAATTGATTAATATAAATTTCAATCAATTAATCTATAATCAATTCCACAGACCAAGATTGGCAGCTAGTAATGCGTCATGGCCACCCAATTGTTGGGATAGTCAAAGGGTTCTTTGACAACCTTTCAATATACAATCTATCAGTGTAATTCATTCCCTCATCATAGATCTCGGAGATGATAAGAGCTTGGTACAGTGTTTACTTTTATTGACCTCCATATTTGTTCCTGCAATTATAGCATTAGCTTATTGAGAGTTATGAAACCTTTTTTCATAATCTCCATATCGCCTTGGCCAAGGACTTCAATAATTTAATGTTAACCAAGAATTGATAGGATATGTCCTCTAAAAACACTTGAGGTGATGATTCCTTATCTTGACCACTCATTTTTCCTTCATATGCTTCATACTATACCAAAAGCATCTTGTTTTGGCATCCTTGGTTAGGTACCCGTAAGGATAAATTCAAAGCATAGCACTCCACACATAAGATAACCTGGTGTCTCAAGTCTAGGGAGTATTTACACAACTGACACATGATAAGTGTTGCATAGACACTAGAGTGTATTACCCAATGCACTTCTCATGGCGGGTCATGTTTAGTGAACTTGTTCTCCTAAGCAAGCATATGTTCTAGTTTCAAGTATCTCTATACTTCAATCTATGAGATCGATTGCTTACTTCCAAGTAAGGAACATAGAATACACCAGTCTCTAAGAATCATTGATGTTTAGTCTCAATGATACATTGACTACGAACATTTTAAGATTATGCTTGATGCATAGGAATCTCATAACTGGNCATAACTGCAACCTATTACAGTTTCCTTGCAAGGCATATTAATCTCATGGACTTCATCCAATTAAACTTATAACTCATTATAATTGATGTCTTATTGATGAAGGAAAACCTTTAATCATTCAACATGAATGATATCGTTGCATGAGTGGAATCAAGCCTCAACCAATCCCAATTAGATGCAGGGCTCATCCCAACAATTATATTGGTTATACCTCCAAGAAAAATGTAGAGTTGCCTGATTCTTTAAAAGGCTTCATCTTGTGTAAAGAATCTGTTTTAACTTGAAAAAGTTAATGTCTTAGTAGAGGTTACACTTGATCTTGGAAAAGGCACATTGTAGAGGTTACACTTAATCTTGCAAAAGGCATGTTGTAAAAGTTATGTCTGACCCTATTGAAAAGGCAAGCTGATAGTGGATTCAAACTCCTTGTGCTATCAAGGTAGACAACGTAGCCATTAGAAGGTCGAACCTCTATAAAAATCTAGTTGAGTCTTTTCTATTCTTCTGCTCTTTACTGATTAAATTCATACTCTGTTTTATTGTTTTATTATTTCATATTTGAATTGATTTTTGGAGAGGGGGAATTTTTATTTAACAACCAATTTACCCCCTCTTAGTAGTTTTACTTTAAGCTTATCCTTTTTAACAATTGGTATAAAAATAGATTCTCAAGTCTTTACAAGTTTAACTACTTTTGAGAGATCTTGAACAAAAAGCTTAAAGTAACAACCATGTCATCCTCGAGCTTCATTGGTGAATGATGTCACATCCCATTTTCGGGAGGGATTGTGACTGGGCATGGACCTAAACGAGCATAACCTGTTAGGTCCAAGCAAGCCTCTTATCATAACATCATCAAACATTCATCATCTCATGCAGAAGCATCATATCACATGCATTAATGTACATAATCGT
Source organism: Theobroma cacao (assembly GCF_000208745.1). NCBI lineage: Eukaryota > Viridiplantae > Streptophyta > Magnoliopsida > Malvales > Malvaceae > Theobroma > Theobroma cacao. Next base: position 15,244,187 of record NC_030858.1, on the reverse strand, counting down.
AATACATACATTCTTAATTTATTACAAAATAAAGGAACTTCTCAACTTAATTGTGTAAGCTCAACTTAATACATCTATATGTGTATTAATAAGTGCCACTATCATAATGCACAATAATATAAACATTAAACATCATCAACACCCTCGGGTGTCCATATAGGCTCTTGAGCCATCATCATGTTCTCATACATAACATTATTCATATAAGGTGTTGGCTCCATTAGTTTTGGATGATAATAAAACATTCCCATTTATTTGTGTCTAATTCCTTTACTTAAGTGTGCAAGAAATTAATACATGAAATTAATTTCTTAAATCTTCAAAGAGTATTTTTGAAAGAAAAAGAATGATAAAATCAACAAGATGTAACTGAATAACAAGGAGGAAGCTTATTGATTTAACAAGGAAGAACATTGGTTGACCAAATTTCAAATTGGAGAAATGGCAAGCTAAAGAGTTTGAGAAACAGAACCAACTTTGTCAACCAAGTCAGTCGACTAAGTGCCTTTGGCTAGAATCTACAAACCAGAAACAAAATCAACTTAGTCAACCAAGTTAGTCGACTAAGAGCTCTCTGTCTGTAATTTAAACCAGAACACTACAAGACAGAGTAACAGCTAGAACTCATCCTCAACTGTTTTCAACGGATATAAACTACCAAATTGCCATCAGAGTTACATCTCCAAGTATAAAAGGGTCTTCCAACAATGAGAAACAAGTTTTTAGAAGCTTTGAATGAGATTTGAGCTTTAGAAAGAAGAAAAACCAGAAAAGCTTCACTGCACTTGTCTGCACTTAAACACCTACTCTTTGTCATTGTATTTAACACTCAATCTTGTGCCAATCAGATCAACTTGTGATCATAAGTACTTTCTATAACCTTTCTTCTTGTATACTTAGAGTGAGAGAGTCACTCTAAGGGGTTGTTCAAGCTTGGAAGAGCTTCAATGTTATAAGTTGTGGTTGAGCCTTGGAAAACCACTTTGGGTTTTAGTTGAGCCCGTGAAAAACTAGTGTAAAGGTTTTGGCTGAGCCTATGAAAAGCCATTGTAAAAGCTTAGTGAAAGCTTGTGAATTTCACCCGATTCTTAGTGAATCATTGGGAAAATACTTGGTTAGATAATCAAGGTAGTGGATGTAGGTTTTAAACCGAACCACTCTAAATTGTTGTGCACCTTATACTCTATTTTTACTTTTTTAAGTTCTGGAAATTAGTTCCACATCTTGTCAAGAGCCAAATTGTATTATTCACCCCCCCTCTAGCACATATTAACGGGACCAACATAAAGTGCCCAAACATTAGCGATATCAACATAAACATGTTCATAGTCTATAAAAATAATATAAAGTAAAGACTAACTTATCAGCGGAACATGATCGACCCTCTAGGCACTAAATGGCTGTTAGACACCTACCATCGAATGAAGACCGAACATTAGTATACACAATATTAGCTGCTATCAGATGCTATCACTAATCTGCAACAAAATAAATGAGAAAAAAATGTGTGATTCACAAAGACTCCATGAGTGGATACGGGAAGGGGATAAGCTAAAGGATAAGAGTATTTCGTAACCATATGTTTATAACTCATGTCGTTCCTAACATCCAAATCATAAAATTCATTATACATGTCATTTAAACTCATTTAAATATCTTTTGTTTGAAAACAAACTTATATAAACCTTTAGAAATCCTTTACTTTTAAAATCCTCATCAAATTTACTCAAACATCCTTTCTTGTACCATATCTATCGATGCATTATTGAATGTATAGATACTTTCAAGCATCTATCGATACATTTCACACAGAAAGCCTCTTATGGCTATCTGTTTAGAATGTATCGATATATACTCCATATGTATCGATACTTTGAACATAGAGACCAAGTTTCTAAATAATTTTATCATTTTTGCCATTCCTTAAGTCTTCTTACATCTCGGGAACTATATTTAGGGCTTAATTCTTCTTACTAAGCCCATTCCCATGCCATCATAAGGTATAAACCATAAACATTACTCAAATGAACTCAACATACAACATACCATAAACATAACAACCATAATCATTTCATTAACATTAAAACTCATACATTGTGATGGCTTGACCCCCATCAATCTTGGATTTGCAATGTACATCTCTATTGCATCTTGGGTTGGCAATATATATCCCCATTGCCTTGGGCTGGCAACATATATCCCTATTGCCCTTGGGCATTTTATGATGCATCATAGGAGTGAAGTCGTCACTTGCACCCCATGAGAATGGTATCAATCGCACTTTTTGAGCTCTCATACTCGTAGCATGTGGTATGTGGAATGTCCTTCACATACATGTTTACTCATCTCATAAGGTATATGGAATTTACATCGTATACATAATCTCATGACATTTATGCTAACTCAATCATCTCATGTAGTATATGGAATATACATCATATACATATTCTCATGGCATTAATCATACATACTTAATCATCTCATGTAGTATATGGAATATACATCATTTACATATTCTCACGGCATTAATCATGCATACGTAATCACCTCATATGGTATATGAAATTTACATCATATACACCATCCTATAGTATACATCATGCATACTTGATCATCTCATATGGGATATGGAATTTACATCATATACAAAATCTTATCGCATTTATCATACCAACATGCACATTATAGCATCTATAAATAAGAATACCATATATCGTACCCACACTAGTTCGAAGACTAGAGTAACCAAGTGGACTTCAAACATAAGGTGTTTGTCCCTTCTTGTTGAAAACTAATACATAGTAGAGTATTTACATACATAGTTTATTTATAAACATTTTAGAAAATCCATTGAGTAAATCACATCACAATCATTATCAATTTATTTTCTTAGAAAATCATTTTCATTCTAGAATCTCAAAATCCTTTGATAACCAATTTTAGAGATATAATTTCAACATGCATAAATAATCTGTTTCATCAAAATCATGCTAGCTTTACATATCAAAGTAATTTGAAAGTGGTGTATCCACTCACCTAATTGGAGAATCGATTCCTAGCTCCAATCACAACTCCTTTTCAGCATTATCCGTGGAGTTTTCATGTGTCCCTGTCATACAACAATCATCACAATAATTTCCAAGATTAAGAATTTCGTAATAATCATTCTAGGTACTTTCAAAAGTACTCAACTTTGGCTAAACTAATTTTCTTGTTAAAACCCATGCTTAGAAAATCTTCCATCCTTACCCTAGGTGAGCTTAGATGCTTAAGCAAATCATAAAACTTTGAAACTTAAATCTCTAGCAAAAAGTTCGGGCAATAACACAACTATTTAAGTTATGAAAATCCAAAGCCAAAAGATTTAAAAGCTAAAAATGTCATTTTTTTATATAAAAACCCAAATCTAAGCTTAGAATAATAAAAATGGAATTTTGGATTAAAAATGTCTTGAAAGAGCTTAAGAATAGGTGTTTTACCTTGCAAATGCAGCTAAGGGTTGCCAACTCTCGAAAAATGTGATATATTTATAAGTTAAGGTGTGAAAATACAATTTTACCTCTTTTATTTTTCTAAAATTAACAAAATGTATTGATACATTTGGTTCTAGGGAAAATGTATCAATACATGTTCATCAAAAACCCTTTCTGGGCTAAATGTGTTGATACATTTGAGACAGAATGCAGTTTTTTGAGATAGATTGCCTATAAAACCTACCCAGCTTATTTTCCTCTTTACTTTTTACTTTCCATTTACTTAAGATATTTAATGCAAATAAGCAAACAACCCCCCTTTGGATTCAATAAAAATATCAAAAAATAAAAATCCTAAAGAATCAAAAATTTAAATTTTGCTTCCAAGAACAAAATCGAAAAAGTTTGACTTAAATTAAATTTGCAGTTCCCATTGTTTAGAAGGTTCAATCTAAGTTTGATGTTCGAAACATGTAATCTATATGCTCACCTAAGGATTTCCTAACTTATCATCTTACTCAAGGTGGGATTTCACAAAGGACAACCTATGATGCAGCCTCATTTGTTTAAAGGGGAAAACTACTCATTCTGAAGAATAAGGTTTGAAAACTTTATGTAATCTATTAATTTAGATCTTTGAGATATTATTGTTAACGGACCTCATATTCTTATGAAAATCATGGATTATGTAAAACATATTAAAATAAGAACTAAATGGGATGGCAAAGATAAAAAGTTGATTAAGCTAAAATACAAAGCCGTAATAGCTATTCTATGTACTCTTAATGAAGATGAATTTAATAGGGTAGCTATGTGTTCTACAACAAAAGAAATTTGGGATACTCTAGAAAATTGTTATGAAGGCACTAGTCAAGTGAAAGAGTTAAAGATTAACATGTTAATGCTTGATTATGAGTTGTTTAAAATGAAAGATAAGGAGTCTATTAAAAAGATGTTTGAGAGATTCACAAAGATCATAGGAGGACTTAAAGCTTTAGTAAGAGAGTTTCAAATGCACAACTGGTGAAAAAAATCCTTCATTACTTACCAAGGTCACTAAGACGTAAAGTCACTACTATTAAGGAAGTTAAGGACTTAAATGTCCTCAAGCTTGATAAGCTGGTAAGATCTTTGATCACTTATAAAATGACTCTTAGGCATGAACAAGAAAAAGATAAGGCAATTAGAGAATAAACCAAAAGGAAAAACATTGCTTTCAACTTAGCTGAGGAAGAAAATGAATAGAACCCTAAATGTGATGATGAAAATGGAGATGATGAAGAGATAACACTGCTAATTAGAAAATTTAATAGCTTCTTGAGAAATAAACAAGGGAGCAAAAGACTATTCAAAAAAGAGGAATAAAAAAGAAATCTAAGAAATGACATGCCAAAGGATGACAAGAGACAAATAACATTATGTGTTATGAATGTAAACAACCTAGTCATATTAGATATAAGTGTCCAAATATAGAAAAGGAATACCTCAAGGGTTCCAAAAATAAAGGAATGATTACTACTTGGAGTGACAGTGATGAATCATAAAATGAAGAAGAAATAGATACTACAAACCTCTACTATATGGTACTTGATTATCCTATAGATGAAAATGATGCAAAGTCAAGCAAACAAAAAGGTAATATGCAGTATCTTGATTTTGAATGTCTAAGTCACGAAATTTTCATCAAGGAAATATGAGTGAACCTTGAAGAAATAAGAAACAACACAAGTGTTGAAGAAAATCATAATGATCAACAAGAAGAACTTAAAGATATCATCTTAATGGAAAGAGATTCTGCTCCAATAATTCCCAACAGAGAAAGATCATTTATGGAACTTCCAAAATTAAGTGGTGAAAACTATTCTCAATGGAAAATTCAAATGAGGCAGTTCATTCAAATATTTGATCTTGAAATATGGAGAACAATTGAAGAAGAGCCACTTAAGATGATTAATGAAGTGCATAAATGGGACTCAAATGACTGGAGAATACTAGAGCTGAATGCCAAAGCCAAGAATATTCTCTTTATTGCTCTTCAAGAAGGAACATACAACAGAGTCTTCATATGTAACAGTGCCAAAGAAATGTGGGAGATACTGAAATCACTGTATGGAGAGAAAAAACTAGAGAATGAAGATTGTGAAAAGAAAGATTCAACAAGTGGTGAGGAACCATGCAGAATTAAATATTCAAGACAATGTTGTGAGGCAAGTTCTTAATCTTGTAAACCAAGTTTGTCCTCAAATCAAGAAGAAAAGGTAAAAATGTTAAAAAATGATATGTCAACACATACACTTGATGAATTAGAAGATATCTTTAATGAACTAGTTCACAAATATGAAAAGATGAACTTGAAAATCAAGAAAAGATTTCAAGTTTTAGTATTGAGAATGATTTCTTGGAAAGTGAGAAACTTGAGCTAGAAAATGAAAAAAGGGAATTAAAACTGAAATTGAGGTTATGTCAAAGAATCTAAATAACTTAAGTAAAGAAAATGTGAAACTAAGAAATGCTTTTGATAATTACAAAAAGAAAATTGATTGAATAGACTTTATAGGTAAAGTAAATATTTTGTTTTATTTTATAGCTATGACTAACAAAAAATATCCAAAGAAATTTGGATACCAGAAGTTCAAATGAGAAATTGTTCTGCAAGTGAACTAAGGCAGAAAGAAATAAAGTCTTGAAGATTGGGACACAATGAAAATTGGTGATTTCTATGCCAAAAGCCATTAATCTTTGAACAATGATTAATTGCATTCTTATTTTAAGTGTCTAAAAAATTGATTAATTCATCCTTGATTGAATAGTATACATAAATTGTATCTTGAATATCATTGACTAAAATTGACCATCTTAAATTATTTATTAAGTCATTTTTTTTGCATAATTTGAATAAATGATACTTTGATGAATATATTGTGTGTTGATCTATTGCATATATACATCATAACATATTCATGCATCCTTTTTAGTGCAAAGAAAGTTGTATACTGAACAAATTTCTTCTAAAGTTAATTCTTTGGCAGTTTGATCTTTTCTTCCTAGCATTCGGGAATCGACTTCTAGTTATCAAAGAATTGATTCTAGCCATATAAAAACTGATTTTTCTATGAAAAACTCTAGAAATTCCAACTTCAAAAGATACCTTTACAACTTTAAAAAATATTTCTCGAAAATCATAACCATTCATTTTTCGAAAATGTGTTTATTGGAAAGTGAAAGGGTTGGAACTTTCAATATCCCCTTTCTCTTCGCAATTATATATGTTCAATTTTCATTAAAAATACACAATTTTTAAAGAAGAAATATGTTCAATACACAAGAAAACAACAACTCCCTTTCAAAGTTTCATCAATAGCCCCAAAGAGATCATAGGAAGAAAAAGGAAAGGGTTTTACATAATCGATTAAGAAACAAAAAGGTCAGAAAACTAATTTACTCTACATATATTTTTCATCTGAAGAGAAAAGGAAAATGTTTGATGAAGATTATGCTTCAAAGAGTGTACTCCATGGTAGAATGATTGACTTGGAATGCCTTGAAGAGGATATTGGATGGCCATATATTACAAATATTAAAGAACTGGGATGGCATTACTATTTGAACTTGAAAAAATGAGTATATGAAAATTTTGTCAAAATCTTCTACTTGAATGGAACCATTATCTATGAAGAAAAATATGACAAGAACCCAGCTGATCATGATAATTCATTATTAACATCTCTCTCTGGGAATAATTTTGTCATTACTCTTGCACTATTTCAAAAAGTCTTGAAGTTAAGACCTATTAATGAAAGTGCAATTACACACTTGGGATAAGAAAATGCAATAACTGAAGATGAATTAGTTGCAGAATTTCTAGTCAGACCAATCATTAATCCAAAAATTCCAAACAATGTTTCAAGGCTAACTCTACATGACAGAATTTTGCACTTTATAATTGCTCATAATGTCAGACCTCTTGGAACCAAGTTTAAAACTATCACAATTGAAGAATTGTGGTTTATGCACCACATAAAGAAAAAAACGTCCATTGACCCTGCTCAACTCATCTTCAAAGACATGATCACCCTAGTTAGAAGAGACAAAGGTAATCTGGCATATGGAATGGTGATCTCTAAGTTGATTTACAAGTTGAAGATCGACACCTGGAATGAGGAACCCAAGAGACAAACAATAACTAATAAGTTAAATCGATATGCTCTTGAAAACATGCGAAATGAGTACAAGGTTGATTCTAATACCTGGATGAAGAGAGATGGGTGGCAAAACATAAAAAAAGACACTAACTTTGATCTTAGTCCTAATTCTGAATTTAAATTGTATACTCACCTGTATTTCATAACATTTGCATACACTTTGTTTTGAATAATCTTTTATATTCCTTTTAATTAATGACACATCTCTTTAATCACATTACTCTCTGTTAATATCTTTTCGTGTTGATTGATGATTGATTAAACTTACTTGCTATGAATGCCTCTATAATGTTATTCTTAAATGTTGATGGATAATTATATTAAACTTGTGCTACTAATGCTTTATCTTTCTATGGGTTTTTCTTTCCTTTGTCACGATACTCTATTTTCTTTTCCTTTTTGATATAACAAAAGAAAAGAGAAATATATTGAGTAAATTTGCACTTAAATCTTCATTCATGTTGGCTAGATTTTTCAAAATGACGTTTCAAAAGTGCTTTTAAACTTAAATGTAAATCTTTTTGAAAAAGCACAAATTTCGGGGGAGCTTTACTTGAGAAAAGTATTTTGAAATCTTGAGCATATTTTCGAGGAGTTTTTCTTCATTGAGCAAATTTAACTCTTAATTTTTTCATATCATAAAAGGGAAGATTATTAGCATTATTCTTGTTTTGATATGACAAAATTTATTAAACTTAATGAGCTTTGAAAGTGAAAGATATTTTTTAGTATGAAGAAAATCCTTAAAAAATTGCTAAAGTTAAACCTAAAAGTAAAATATATTGAAATGCTTTGTTTGTTTGAACATGTTTTCAATATGGATGATCATGGGCTTGAACTTAAAGAAATATCTCTTAATTTTCGCAAAGGTCTCTTGTTTTCAAAATCAAATGTGCTAGCCTAAGAATCAAGTTTTCAAAAGAAATGACTTGATTCTTAAATGAAAAGGAACAAAATCTATTTCTTAAATTATAGGAAGAATTAGTTTTGAAGAAGAAAAAGTCAGTTCTCAAGCAAAGATCAACAGTGAAGAATAGATTCTGAGAAAAGAAGAAATTCATTCTTGAAAAACAAAAGCTTCATGATTTGTGAAAAACCAACACCTCAGAGACAAAGAATTGATTTTGAAGAAACAAAATGTATGAGGAAAAAACAAAGAAGATAGAATCGATTTTACAAAGAGAAAACATTAGTTCTTGAAGCACCAAAGGTATAGCTCAAAAACTTGGTGACCAAGAAAAGCATGGCACAACTGGACAAAAGTGGAGCGGCAAAATTCAAGCTTGAATCCAAATTTTGGTGCTAGTCTAAGAGAAAAATAGACACTTTGAGGCAAAAGAATTAATTCTCCAAGATTGTAAAGGTGTCACTTTTATGCCCAGTTGTAGAAAAAAAGACTTCTAGAAATAAAAGAATCGATTCTTCAGAGATAGAAAGCTACAAACTTTTCGAAGAATCGACAACTCAATAACAAAGAATCTATTCTACAAAAGAGATAAAATTTTGTAAACTTGCTAGAACGAACAAGAAATGATTCAAAACTTACTCCAATAAACCAAAAATCTCAAAGACTATAAATATTCATCTTGAGGAAATTAAAGCAAGAAGAGAAGAGGATTTGAAAGATTATGAATCATTTTTGAAGAAGAAAATAGCAAAAAAACAAGAGAAATAACTATCAGCAAAAAGTTCCTATCTTTAAGCAAGTAAAGAGCCTAAAGTTCTCATCTTTATTCTTCACCGGATCCTTTTTGAGCTTAAACCTTCCTTGATTATTCTTATTTTTGTGAAAGCTCTCACCTTTATGAACCTAAACTTCGTTATCAACCTTTCTAAAGGTTTTTAGCTTGTGGTTCACTAGAATCCATTGTTGTATTGGTTATATCTCTAAGCAAAAGGTAAAAGGGTTTTGCCTGATCTTTTAAAAAGCTTCATCTTGTGTAAAGGTTGTGCTTTAACTTGAAAAAGGTAGTGTCTTAGTAGAGGTTACGCTTGATCCTACAAAAGGCACATTGTAGAGGTTACGTTTGATTGTACGAAAGGCGTGTTGTAAAGGTTATGCCTAACCCTATTAAAAGGGCAAATAGATAGTGAATTCAAAGTCTTTATGCTATCAAGGGAGAGGACTTAAGCATTGAAAGGTTGAACCTTTATAAAAATCTTATTGAGTCCTTTTTACTCTTCTACTCTTTACTCATTAAGTTCATACTCTGTTTGTAGTTTTATTATTTCATATTTGAATTGATTTTCGAAAAAAAGGGAGAATTTTTACTTAACAACCAGTTCACCCCCTTTTTTGGTAGCTTTACTATAAGCTTATCTTTTGTAACATTAACAAATATGAAAACCAAAGTTTTATCTCAAAAGCAAAATAAATCACTTTTATCTTTTGTAAGTAAATTACAATAATATTTAAGACATGAAGTTGAAGTGATATTGTTCATCTATCCTTCTCGTCTCCTTTTGAAGTTTCTCTTTTTGAAATAGGAACCTGTGGTATTTTAGCCTATATATATGGAAATAAAAGTATTATGATTAAAAATAAAAAATAAATTTATTTTTTAAATATATAAGAGTTAGTTGTAGTAAATCCTTAATGCTTGTGATAATAGACTGATGGATGTCAACATGAGTTTGCTATCAAATATTCAAATATGTAAGTGATATATAAAACATAAAATTAATTTTACTATTATAATATTTTAATTGCTTGGACAAATTGAAATGGTTGAGTATGTTTATTGAATCCATTAGCAACACTATGGTACAAAGTATAAGCAATTTGGCTTGAATCCTATGAAATTATTAGTTATGTACATGGTTATAGAGACTAAAAGGAAGTTAAAACTATAAAATAAAATCAAAACATAATATAAAACGATATTAAGAATTTATTACCCTTATCTTTTGAACTAATGGAGTCTCTACCAATTTATCAATTTGATGTCTTTTCTTTCTTTAAGCTTTTTCTAAAGCATTTTTTAGTCAACAAGATGATCTATCTCTTTTACTTTTAGGTTTACATTTGATTCCCTTGATTCTTTTGCTTTCTTTCTCATTATGCCCACTTTCATCAAATTGAATACTTGTTTTCCATCACCAAAGCTTCGAGACTCTTTAATTGATAATCGCTTCAAAGCTATCTCAACTTTGCTCAATGTCTTTTCTCTATCACTCATTGCCATATTAAATTATCGCTCACTCATTGCAGCTCTCATTACTAAATTAAAATACCATTTAAGCAAAACTTTGTAACAAGTACTTATATCTACTTTAAAATCATTTGATCTAATAGATGCAAAAGAATTTACCACAACTTTAATCTTCACTTTTTTGGTCCATCTTTTTAATATATATTGATCTAGAACTCGTTAAGATTCTGAAAAGAAAGCACCTTCAAAGCATGAGCATATAAAATACCAACAAATTCAAATTCCTAACAACTACAACTGACTGTCAATTTTGACGAGCCAAATGTAACTATATGATGACAAGGTTTTCTTGGAGAAATGTGTCACGACCCAAATTTCGGGCCATGACCGACGCATGGGCCTAATGGACATAGTCCACTAAGCCCAAGCAAGCCTATTAATATAACCTTTTCACAATTCCATTAAAAGTTGCTAGTCACATTTTATAACTTTGAATCAAAATAATACTAAACATTGCCATCTCATAGTGGCATACCAATCAAAGAATTCATATATTATGTAAACATAATTTAATAATTTACATCGGTTTGTCTATACACAACAAAAGAGTACTCGACTTCCATAGAAGAGACTCGGACGAATGTATAGCTACTGAATGCCGAGACACCTACCAAAGGTTGAATATACGAAGACACTTCTACCTAGTTACTAGCTGCCTCATGATCTGAAAACATGAAGTTGAAAACGGTGAGTATAAACCTAGTGAGTGAACAAGAAAGGGAACAAGCATACCATAAGGAATGTTTAACAAAATCGTGATGCATTCATTTTTCAAAACACTGCAATTTATTTTAGTTCTTATTAAACCCCTTATGTAAACCCCACATAAGTAAATCACTTTATGAAAAGGGTCCATGCTCAACAAAGGATTTGGAGAGTAAAAACTTTAATAGCATTCATGAGAATCAAGTCAAATAAACAACGAGTCCTTGCTGCAGCGGAAAGGCTATGCTGCAGCGAGAATGAATTTTTGCTACAGCGACACTTGACTTAAATTATCATCTAGCTGAGGGTTTCTTAACTGGCCGAGGGTTTCTCACCAAACCTCCTCATTTTTAAACTTAATTCATTTATTTCTTAATGTTGGAAGTCCATACTCAACTATGGTACCAAAGAAATGGAAAATAGGGTAGCAACCGAACCAAATGAGGAGCAAAACAGAAAGTTTTTCACTGCAGTGAGATTCAGCGAAATTTTGGTCACAAAACAGAAAGTTTCTCGCTCCAGCGAGAAGCTACAATAACATTCTCGCTCCAGCGAGATTTTCGGCTAGCCTTACCCCTCCAACCTGAGAGTTTCTCACTGCAGCGAGATTCAATCTCGCTGTAGCGAGAAACAGGGCACCAGCAAAAATTCCTCCTTTCC
>NC_030858.1:15222087-15231736 GCF_000208745.1 Theobroma cacao | reverse complement strand
CATGTATATATATATATATATATATATATATATATATATATTCATCATCGTGCACACTCTCCTATCGTCATCAGCTCATGTGCACTCCCCATTAACACATGGTTAGGTCATCATCGGCTTATGCGCACTCCCACTCTCACATAGCCCGGTCATCATCGGCTTATGCGCACTCTTACTCGCACATAGTTGGGTCATCATCGGCTTATATACACTCTTACTCGCACATAGCTGGGTCCACATCAACATACAAAGAAGCACTCAATGCATATCATGCATATTATCATATTGTGATAACACATAAACCATTGTATAGCACATTTTCACAATATAAAATCATTTCACCAAAGGCTTGTTCCCAAGATACATTTTTAAAGGAAAACTGGATAAAATCTTTCAAAGGTTTATACAATTGCATTCACATTCCCAAAACGAGTTTCGAAATGCAAGTCCACTCACCGGTATGTTGTTGGGCCTTTAATCGACTCTAACTTCCCTAATGGTCCAAATGGGGCGATAAAGCTTCGTTGGAATCTACCATTACATTAGCATCACCGTTATGTCAATTCACATACTTATAGATTCTAAAAGTTATTTCTTGGCTAGCTTCCAATTGCCATTTAAATTGCTATCTATATTCACTACCTTAACCACTCTAAAATGAATAAACATCCTACTATAAAACATTCACAGCCTAATCATTAGCCACCCTCAACATTTAAAATTAACTTTAATTTACTGCTCACCTTGATAGCCTTGAAATTTTGAAATTATTTCCAATAGTTTTCCAAGTTATTATGGGAGCTTTCTTTCTCTTTCTCTCTCTAAACACCTAGCTAGTGAGAGAAAGTATGGAAATGGGATTTTTCCAAGGGTTTTAAAGTGAGAGTGGAAGAGCACAAGGGTTTATGGAAATGGTGCACCAAAAGCATGAAAAGTGGAGCTATTTTAAGGAAGGTTGTGAAGCTTTCTTATCAAGCGTTCATGGAGGTTGGGAAGCAACGTGAAAGAGAAGAAGAAGAAGAAGAAGAAGAAGAAAAGCTGCTGGAAAATGTAAAAGCTGCTAGAAGAAAGCGATATTTATAGCCCAAGCTTATCCACTCCACTTAAATTACCAAACTGCCCATCCACAAATTAGCCTATTCTACTCCAATCTTTTATGAAATATTTTTCTCTTTTGACATTGAGACAAGGTCCATAATGGTCTAGAAATGCTTGGGTTCATGAAAACTTAAAAATTTTTACCCGAGGTGAAAAATGACCATTTTGCCCCTATTATGAAAATTATTGAAACTTTTAATTTTCTTCGTGTTTTCATCATTAGACATCATTTATGCGATTTTAGGCCTATTTAGACCTTAAAATATAATAAAAATTTCTTTTGGGAATTTATTAGAGGAAATGACGAAACTACCCCTAGCCCGTGTTATGGCTTCTATGCCTAGTTACAAGCCTATAGAGGTTGAGGTCTCACAAAATGACTTTGTAACTAATAGTACTCCCAACAATTCTAGTTTTGTACAACTCACAATCCCAAGTAAGCCAAAGTTCATTAGAAAACATTTTAAAAGCTATTAAAGTATAAACCTTTGATGCATACTTTGACATCCCACTGGAATTGGTAAAGATGGCTTGCTCTGATTGCCTTTGTAGTTTGCTTTCAACTTTTCATAGCTTCTATCAACCAATAATCTCTGAAAGTGATGAAAAAAAACTTAATAAATCATAATTATAATCAATGTAATTTCTTAGTTGGTTATTTATACTCTCACTTCTTTGAGTAGTGGACATGCTTACACAAAGTTTGTCATCCATAAACCAAAGCCCATTTCTCCTTCAATTCAAATTGTCATGACCCAATTTCCCAGGCCATGATCGGTTCATGAGCTCAATGAGCATAGCTCACTAAGCCCAAGCAAGCCTATCCATTTACCTTTGCTTAACAAATTTATCATATCATGCATACACACACACTTTTTCCCGAGTGTGAACATAGCCAAAACACAATGGCATTATCGATAATAATATACATCGACTATACCAGTCATGTATTTAGCAATTTACATTGCATACACATATTCACATTGTTAGATTGTATTCACAATACAAAAGGACCGATGACTTCTAGCGAAGACATTTACAATAAAAGGGATTACTATCGAATGCCAGACACATGCCCAGGAGTTGCACTACGGGGACTCCTCGATCTGGGGTCCAACAGTCACCTGATCTGAAAACATAAATTTTTATAAAACGTGAGTACAATACTCAGTGAGTGAATATTAGAAGGGAACAAGCAATCTCAACTAGGAAATTTGACAATCATGATGCACCGGTTGAAAATAAGGTCATTTTCATCTAACTACTATTCCAAACTTTTTCCCTTAAAACAAGCTATCTTGCTAAAATAACAATAGCAACATGTAACACATGTAAACTTCCAAATTTCAACAAAACAAACGCTTACATATTTGCATTAACAACCATATACCCACCATCAACGTGCACACCATCCCATCATCATCATCTCATATGCAACGGCTTATGCGCATATAGTCGGGTCAGCAATGGCTTATGTGCAATCCCACTCACACATAGCCGGGTCAGCAACGGCTTATGTGCACTCCTACTCGCACATAGTCGGGTCAACAACGGCTTATGTGCACTCCTACTCGCACATAGCCGGGTCCAAATCAACATGCAAAGAAGCATCCAATGCATATCATGCATTTTATCATATTGTGATAACACATAAACCATTGTATAGCACATTTTCACAATATAAAATCATTGTACTAAAAGCTTGTTCCCAAGGTACATTTTCTAAGACAAGTTGGATAGAATCTTTCATATTCCCCAAAACAAGTTTGAAATGCAAGTCCACTCACCAGCATCGAAAATTCAGATTCTGAGTGAACTCGGACTAATAGCCCTCAAGCGTAATTCCTTTGTCTTTTCCGGACGTCTCACTACCTTGACAAATAACAAAGTCGAGGAATTTACTATATTGTCCCTAAATTGATATAAACTAATTTAAATTACTAATGCTTGATACGTAAATGCAAAAATACGTTCGATTATCGCTTAATCGCGGTATCGATTAAATTCGATCGATCACCCGATTAATTGACGATTATGTCCAAATCACCTCCAAATTAATCCATTTCTCCTCTAATACCTTAGTTTACCACATACCATTTAAATAAAGCCAAATTCAGCATTAGAACCCTCACAGTTCCTTATAGAAAAATTCAGTCATTTGTTGCACTAGCACCGAAATTTTTCTACATAACCGTTTCACCTTAATTCATCATATTTCCAACCATTTTCCTTGAAATAAAAACAATCCCCCATTGATATTCAGCCCTCATGGTTCGACCAACAAGGAACCCTAGAGAAATTGAATATTTCTTTTGTGTTTTTGTTCATAACCATGCTTAACTATCCCTAAACACTAACATAGTCTAAAATCAAATTATTCCAACAACAATTCCTCTTCCATACCCATTTTTCAGAATTGAATTCATCATGATAACTCAATATTCAACCATGGAAATCAAGAACAAAAGCATGGGTAAGCTAGGTATCAAGGAGAATTAAAAAAATTTTAACTTACCTAGCTTGTTTCCTTGATTTCTTCACTTTTTCTTTGAATTTCCACCTAGGGTTTTTTTTTTGTTTTTCCCTTTGTTCTTCCTTTTTCTTGTTGCTGGTTGCCTAGGCCAAATATGGTGAGAGATTTGGGGATTTAATGGGCTGATTTCTATAGAAAATAATAAAATAATCAAGCATGCCACGTGTCACATGCTTATTGGCCTAATTTTTAACTTTTTGACCTTTTTTTCTTAATTTTCCACCACAAATATTCTGGTATTTATCCAATCCTACCACATTTAAAATCCCTTGGTCTTGACAAGTGCTGGGGCAAAAAATTTATCGATTTGCCCTCGAGATAAAAAAATTACGATTTTGCCCCTATACTCCGAAATGTACCGAAATCACATTATTTCTACTTTTCAACCTCAAATAACACTAATATTGATCAATATTAACCAAATGGGGCAAAAAATTGTTTTATAAAGATTCCCGTTTAGTCCTCTAGTGGTAAAATTACCATTTTGCCTTTATGCTCTAAAATATCGGGAATCAAAATTTTTCACTACTAAACATCATTTTATACTCCAATAATCATAATTATATTTCATATAATTATTCTTGGTCAAATGTGATCAAATCTTGGCTAGAAATCTTCATTTAATCATCAAATGGTAAAATGATCGTTTTGTCCCTAATCGGTCAATTTTCCTGATGGACTCCAAACTAGACGTTGAACTCCGAAGCACTATTCTAAGCCATTCTGTGGGTTTCAAAATATTCAATTTCCTCTTAGAATTTTTATTTGAACTAGTTCAAGACTCGATTTAACTTAGTTGTACCACTCGGTACAATACCGTCTTTTAATCGAGCTTGACAAGGTCTCACACAAATTGTCTATGCAGTCAACTATTATCTTCCAATTGTATTTTGCAAGCATATGATCCCATGCCTTTAGAAAATCTTCCTCTTCATCATGATCATAAACACAACCACTAAAATCTCTAGCAAAGTCACTAATTCTCTCAAATGCATCACTAAGGTGTTTTGTTGCATTTTGATACATATGCCACACACACAAATGATATGTTTCAAGCCATTGTGAAGCAAGTGCTTTCGCCATTGCAGCATCTTGATCTATAAGGATCATCATTGGCTTTTACCCTGACATTGCTTTCAAAAATGAATCAAATAATCACATAAAAATATCACATATTTTATCATACAACAATGGCGTACCAAATATAACACTTTACTTATGATGATTAACACCAACAAATAATACAAAAGGTTTACTCTTTTTGTTTTTTTTATACGATGTATCAAAACATACTACATCTCTAAAAGATTCATAATCTAATTTCATCCTACCATCTGTTTAGAAAATATTTGTGATGAGATCATCAAGATCAAGTTGTATAGTATAAGAAAAATTAAGGTCATCATGTTGCATGTTTTATAGATATTATAAGACACCACCAGTATCTCCAACTTTCATTGCTTTTGTTCTCTTATAACGCAAGTAATTATTGTAGTCCTTAGGAATAAAACCAAGATTCTTGAGTCCACCAACTTTTCTTGTAAAAAATTGAACACTCTCCCTTAGTGCTATTCCGAAGCAATCAATGATTTTAAATTCAATGGCTTGACGGAGATTAATTGCCTTTTGAAATCTTAAAAACATATGCTTATACAGAGAAGCTAATGCATGTGTATGTTCTAGAATAAATTTCATAACACGTAATTTACAGTCATATCGTGAACTTTTAATACAACTAAGCACCAAAATCTTGTTTCTGGGTGGTGACTTTTGACATCATCATTTTTTTATCATTTCTTCGAGTTCCTTCCAAGAATAACAAAAAGCCCTATCTACCCAGTTACCATACTTTTTCTTATGTTCTTTAGTTATTCGAATACTAAATCTAACTTCTTTAGCATAGCTATTGTAAAAATCATATATATCTTTTTCCATTTCAAATTCTATTCGAACTTTTGGAATAATTTCTTTTGACATATTTGCATGAGATAAAATCATAATATTAGTATTATAAACATTCATGTTAGAACACTTTTTTGCTTTAGATGATGCTCTTCCATTGGTTCAATTGATGGGAAAATATCATTTTTGGTAAATTTCAATCTTCAACGCTATTGATCTTTATTCATTGTATTTGTAGTTTCCTTATCTATAACCTAAAAATTTGTAACAATAGTTTGAATTTGTATTCTAAATAACTTGTGCTTGTGTGTGTGTGTGTGTACAACTATTGTAAATCAACGAATTAAGGCTAATCTGATATCAACTATTATCAATTTTATATGGTATCATAGCATTCTATTTAGCTAGCTTCGATCTATTTTTTCTTTCTCCATAGTTTCCATAAATTCTTCCTTAGCCACTTTAACCAATAACCAAACCACAACTTTTGCTCCTTTCTCTGTTAATGCAACTGCTCAACTGCCATTAAAATTAGCACCAATTAATTTTCCCTCATCCAAATCCAATTTAAATCACTTTTTACAAGCCATGATCTCCTTGGCTATCTCAGTGTCAAAATAACTTGCCCCAGACCCTAGTTTTCTTTATATTTGTAGAAAATTGAATGCTAACAAGATTGTAAAAAAAAAGGTATAATAAAGATAATATCAAACTTTGATTTCATCAAGAACAACCAAGTGAATTTGGTAAAATCTTCAACAATACTAAGAAAATATCTACGGCCATCAATAGAAGCAATTGAGTAAAGTTTTCATATATCAACATGGATCAATTCAAATGTCATAGTGGAAGATTGGATATGAACAAGAAATGGGAGTCTTTTTTGTTTTGCTAGGGATAAACAAGACAAGGTAAATCTTCAATGTAAGATACATCATCACAAACTTTATGAATTTTTTCAATTTTCCAAAAGATACATGTCGTAACCTATAGTGTCAAAGATCACATGTATTAGGCACTGAAGTATAAAATTTTGTTTGAAAAAAAAAAGAACAAATTGATCAACATTAAACTTCCTAAGCTTTGGTTCATCCAAAGTGCTTTGAAAGAAGTACAATCTTACTTAGATTTTAGCAAGCCCAATCATTGTTCATGAATTGATTTCCTAGATCATGCAATATGCATCATTGAAAATTAAACAATACTTCTTAAACTTTGTTAGCTTGCTTATTGACATTAAGTTGAACTAGAAATATGGTACGCAAAGTGCATCTCAAGTATTAAAGATGCATTAATTCTTACTATTCCTATATGTGTTATTATTAGTTTTGTTTGATTTGGCATTTAGAAAATACATTGTACGTTGTTTTAACATAATCAATGAAATGCAAGGAACAATTTATATGGTCTAAAGCTCTAATGTCCATAATCCAAGTATTGTGATCATTAATGAATGCCTTTTCATACCTAGTATTAACAGAATAGGTATTGAGAATTTAAAGTGAGATAAGATTAGTAATAATAGCAACAAGTGCAAAATTGACCATTGTGTTCATGGTTTGTTGTTAAGGTAATGTTGAAGTGTCATCTTCACTATTCACTAATAAAAGCCATTAATTTCTAAATTTGAGTCTTTGTCAGTAACAATTAAGACACAGAACTAATGTTCTCCTTTTCTTTTTGGTTTAGTGATGAGGATGAAATGATACTGTTCATAGGTGCCATAATCTTCCTAGGATTTCCTTTATTTTTGGTAAACTTGAAATTAGGTGGATTCTGAAACATTTATCTATGGTATGTCTTGACTGGCCACAATGTGAACATTGCAAATCTGATTTGTTTATGTTCTTACTATCATTAAACATTGTCATAGTTGAGGTTTTTGTCAGAGGTTGAGTTTGAATATGCAAGGTCCTTTATAATTCCTCTTTAAGTACTAGATTGTATTTCTAATTGATAGAACAAAGAAGAATGATTGGCTCCAAGAATGTAGTTGTTGGTTGTTAACTTTGAATTTACAATCACTAATACATTGTCATCAATGTGATGAAAACAATAAGGGGAATGAGGGTCTTCAAGTGGTGAAGTGATCTTTTCGAGGATGCAGCAATCATTGTTAAATTCTATGATGAATCATAATTTGTGATGAAAGAGAAATAAATGAAGTATGATTGAATTGAAGAGTTTGCTATTGAGAAGTTAAGCCAAGAACCCTAACCGTGGGCGCTAATACTATGTAACGAAAAATAAAGAAAAAAGTTGAAGAATATTTGAGAATATTTGTTGTAATTAATTCCCTGCCAATTGATAGTTAGAAAAGTTCTTTATATACAAAATTGTTACTTTTCCATGTACAACACACAATAGATTAACTAACTATTAATTATATTTAATCAATCGAAGTCAACATTTAGTCAACACAACTCATTAACTGATTCTATTATTGCACATGTTGCTCACATGACCTCCTTAACTATTTTAATAATCATAGCATTTCTTAGTGTATTCAACAACTACCAGCAGCATTTCCAGTATGCTTTATTGGACGATATCAATTATCTTTGATACCAAGGACAAAAAGGGTAAAATCAATGAGTAGAGATGTATAAGGGAGCATGCGAAGTTAAATAATTTTGAACAGGCCGATAAGATTTCTGGTAATTAAGTGGTAGTATTTAAGTCAATGAGATTAGTGTTGTGCAGATCATGAGGATTATATAAAGACTTAGGGTCCGTTTGATAATTGGAAAATGACTTGCTGAAGGAAAATTTTTTCTGTGTAAAATGTTTTATAGGAAAATTAATACTTTTTATTGTTTGGATAAGCTGTCGAAAACATTTTCTGTTATTTGGATCATTTTATGAAAAATATTTTCCATCATGGTGGAGTTATATAGGTGTTAAAATAATAAATAGGACTTGAGTATAAAACAATATTAATATTTGATTTTCACCAATTTTGGATCAAAATTAAGAATGGAAATAAAATGGATAAAATCAATAATGATATTTCCCAAAGTATTTAACCACAAATTTGTAATGAAAATAAACTCTAATTTTTAAAAAAATTTCCATCTTATCACTTTTTTATCATAATTATAAAAATATAAATATTCATTAATTGTGTAAGATATCTAAAACCTATACTTATAAATACGTATTCATTAAATAACAATTATTGAAAATATTTTTATTATAATTATCAGTAAGATTTAAACTTATTATAAATGTGTATTCATCAAATGATGATAATTGAAATATTTTTTATTATAACTATTAGTAAGATTTATTCCATTTATAAATAAAAAATTTAATTGTATTGAATGGTTTCATTAAAATAATATTTTTTAATTTTAATAATGTTGTATAATTTAATTTTTAATAATTTAAAGTTAAATATTTTTATTTTTATTTTTTAATATTTTAATTAAATATTAATATTCATCAACCTTATACTCATAAACTTAATATAAAAGTGTTTTTGTTGTTTTCTGGAAAATGCTTTACACCTTTTAAGGGCATAAGATATTTTCCATGATTAACTTTATTAACTCGTAAAATGTTTGACATCTGGAATTAATTTTTCATCTACCAAACAAGCATAAGTCTTGAAAACGTTTTTCAAAAAAATTTTTACTGCAAAACAAACAAACCTTTATTATTGATGCATTTTCTTTAACACGTCTAAGCTAAAAGTGGCATTAGGTCTACTTGTTCTCTTCATTTTAAAAAGTATTGTACCTTTTTCTTGCCCGATATAGTTCTAGTTTGTGCTGGAAGTGCTTTATTTGCCATCATTTGTGATATTGTAAACCACAAGACATAATTGTCTTGCTTGTTTTATAGATAGTGAATATAGAGTTTTGCGTAAATGCTGCTAATTTTTTTTTTTTTTGCACGTATTGCCCATTTTGATGTATAGGTGAATATATATGGAGCTAAGTAGTGGAACACTAGCAAGAAATAAGGCTTAGGGTGGCTAGAGAGCGTTGGTGAAGGCTCGTCCGATGGATAAGTCAGTGAAGTAAGTGAAAACGAAAAAGAGTAAAGATATATATTAATATTATATTATATATATATATATACTATATATATATATATATTCTCCCCTTGTTT
>NC_030858.1:15207412-15221964 GCF_000208745.1 Theobroma cacao | reverse complement strand
ATATATATATATATATATATATGTTCTCCCTTGTTTATTAATCTATGGAGCTAAAGAGTGAAACACTAGCAAGAAATAAGGCTTAAGGCGGCTGGAAAGTGTCAATGAAAGCCCGTCTGATGGATAAGTCAATGAAGTAAGTGAAAACAAAAAAAAGTAAAGATAATATACATATATATATATATATATATATATATTCTCCCTTGTTTATTAATCTATGGAGCTAAGTAGTGAAACACTAGCAAGAAATAAGGCTTAAGGTAGCTAGAGAGCATCAAGGAAGGCCCGTTCAATGGATAAGTCATTAAAGTGAGTGAAAACGGAAAAGAGTAGAGATAATATATATGTATATATATGCTCTACCTTGTTTATTAATCTATGGAGCTAAGTAGTGAAACATTAGCAAGAAATAAGGTTTAGGGTGACTGGAGAGCGTCGATGCAGGCCGGTCCAATAGCTAAGTCAGTGAAGTGAGTGAAAACGGAGAAGAGTAGAGATAACATGTGATAATGTGTGTTTACCCTATTTGTTTGAGATAGAAGCAATAGGGTTGATTTGATCTCAAGATTGACATTTAGTAGAAAGTAGTGTCAGATGTATATGGTGAGGACATCAAGAAGCTTCGAAGACATGAATGGTAGGATCATTTGATTACCACCTAAAAGTGATTAATAAAACTGGTTACCCTGCTAAATAGCAAAAAGATGGGGGAGAGAAAACATCATTGATAGCTTTCAATCGAAAGACAGAATATAGAAAAGGTAATTGATTGAGGTTTTATGTAATTTATTATTGAGGAAATTGTGAGAGAAGGACCTCGTGATAAGGTGATTTCAAAAATAACTACCCATATAAAGTTATCTGTTTCTACCCAAAAATAAACATGAGTGACCAAAATGCCCTTAAAAACATCGTTTCAAATAAATGCTCAGCTATTTGAGCTATCTGCCTCCCTCTAGAGAGAGAAAGAAAAACATTAAAAATAAATGTGCGCAGCTGTTTGGGCTCGGTCATCTTTCTCTGTCTTAACTCTGGCAAGTCTCTGTTGAGCACCATCGTTGTCAGCTCTCTCAGATCTCTGAACTGTATGAGCTCTGTTAACTCTCTGTTGAGCACCATCGTCATCAGGCTGTGGTCTATCTCTCGGCATCTGGCGACATTGTCATAGATTAACACACCCTATAGCAGAGATGACATCAAGGTACTTGTTATTGGGTTTATTTCTGCAACACACTTAAATTTCTAAAACATTTGGTGTAAATGATAAGATGGATTAGAAACATTGCCCAGAGTTGTTACACGCCATGCATCTATAACACGAGTGAACTGTTATTTTAGCGTGTCACAACTGTTACTAGCGTGTTGTGGGTTAACTAGTTATTTGGGTTGTTAGCGTGTCACGACTGTTTCTGGGGTGTGGTGGGTTAACTGAATTTATGGGTTTTTGGCGTGTCATGGCTGTTCCTGGTGTGTCGTGGGCTAACCAGTTTTTTGGGTTTTTAGCGTGTCATGGATGTTGGTGTAACTAGTCAGTAATTACAGTGATTGGTGTGTCACGACAGTGATGCATGGCGTGTCATGACAGTGATGCATGGCGTGTCACGACAGTGATGCATGGCATGTCACGACATTTGACTTGATATGCATGGCGTGTTACAATATTTTACGTTATTTGCATGGCGTGTAACAACACGACTGACAAATTTTTTATCACGACATGTATTGTGTAAAATGATTAACAATTTTTTTTTTCAAAATTTCAGTGGGGTTCCAATCGTGCAACTTGTGATAAGACACCGGGGTCAGTGGGTGGATGGCATTTACAAGGGTGGTGAGTCACGAATGCGGGGGGTTAGGAGTGATTTGTCAATTGTGGGCTTGATGAAGTTGGTTGAAGATGTTGTTGGGGTAAACTCAGAAATTGACGAGATTGAGTTACATGCATTGATCAGTACACCCGGAGAGATATCACGGCCAATTATCCAGGACGATGAGGATGTTGCATTAATTTTGCTAGAACAGAGGAATGTTCTGACTGTGTATGTCAGCATTAAGGGACGCCAAACAAATGTTATGTCACATGGAGAAGTTGGACAACATGGTAATCAGCTCAATCAAAATGAGATTTACAATGCTTCACATATACCACAGCATTTCGTCCATAACCCACAACAATGGCAATTGAGGTACGCACTAGAGTTTGTGTAGCCCGGTAGATAGATGACATTCACAGAATAGTTGGCTGCACAATTCCGATCAGAATGTGCATCAAACCAATTTCTTGATTTTCTTGAACAAATGCAACGATCGGGTGAAACTATAGAATGTGTAATGCCATTGTCAAATGAGAATACGACAGTTGAGGACAACAATGTGAGGTTGGAGGGTGACACTGCGACGCTAGAGTATAATACTGTATTTGATGAGGGAAATGAGGATTTGTTCGCTGCCGGTGAAGATAGATTTGATCACACTTCAGATGATGGGCTTGAACAATCGCAAGATGACAGTTCAGACGATGACTACCTTTATGACAGTGACATTCCAATTTGCAATAATGTTGAAGGCGAAACGGAACCTGTTGAAGGTGTTGATGTAGAAGATGTTCAGTGTGATGACCTCATATACAATAACCCCATCGCTGGTGAAAATGGGATTCGTTCCCTTGATACATTGCTTGATGACAGTGATCAGGAAAGGGGAAATGCAAAGATATCTCGTGCGTGAGAAATTGCAGGTGCAGAAAAGTTCTCCTTCCAAACAATTACCATTGAGGAGTCGACAAGTGCCAAAAATCGCTTATACAAAGGAAGAATGTTTTCGTAGAAGGCCGAGTTGAAACAAGCTTTGAACATGTTGGTTATAAAAGAGAAGTTTGCGATAAGAGTAAAAAGGTCATGTAAAGCTCGTTATGAGGTTGGTTGCAAGGACAAGGCATGCAAGTTCAGCATTTGTGCAACGAAGTTACCTGATAGAGGAGAATATTGGAAAGTTCGGACATTCCACAAAGTACACACCTGTACCATTGATGGTTTGCAAGGGCGGTTTCCAACTACGAGTGCGAAGATGATTGGTGAACTTATGTCACACAAGATTCGGGCTAATGGAGTAGCATTGAGACTTAAGGACATAATTTGTGAGATGAGGGTTCAGTGGGGATTAGAATGCTTGTATGGTAAGGCTTGGCAAGCGAAGGAGTATGCGGAGAGGCTTGTTTTCGGTCCACCGGAGGAGTCATTTCAGCTACTACCATCGTATTTTTATATGTTGGAACAAGAAAATCCTGGCACAGTGACTGCAGTGGCTACTAATGAGGAAGAGAGATTCAAATATTGTTTCTGGTCATACGGGGCTTGTATTCGGGGGTTTAGGGATGTAATGCGTCCTACGGTTGCAATTAATACGACACATCTGAAAAGCAGGTTTAAGGGTGTTCTGTTTGTCGCTGTATGCAAAGATGCGAACGAGTGCGTATATCCAGTTACGTTTGGCATCGGCCATGTTGAGGACCAAGACTCGTGGACGTGGTTTCTTAGTAAGTTGCGTGATGCGGTTGGTTATCTTGAAAACACTATGTTCATTTCTGATCAGCATCTTGACATTAAGAAAGCAATCCAAAATGCATACCCAGAAGCGCACCATGGTTTATGCGGTTACCACTTGAAAAAAAACTTTAAAAACAAGTTCAAGCGCGATGATGTTTGTATGCTTTTCACCTTTGCTTGAGATTACTATAAGGTGGCCGATTTCAACAGACATATGAACCAGATACAGCAGATTCACCTGGGAGCCCACGCGGACCTTATGAGAATAGGGCCTGAGAAATGGGCACGTGCATGTTCACTGGCAATGCGATACCAAATGATGACATCCAACATTGCGTAATGTGTTAACTCATGCTTGAAGCATGCAAGACAAATGTCGATCACTGTTTTGATCAAGTTCATCAGAGACATGTTCCAGCGTTGGTTCCATGAACGGTACGAGGAAGCCGTCAAGGTGACCATGCCCCTCAGCCCTTGGGTTGCCAAGCAGTTGAGTGAAAGGTTCAATGATGCACATCGCTTTCTAGTTAAGCCTATCAATCGAGTGGAGTTCGAAGTTAAAGACGGGAAGATGGACGAACTTGTAAATCTGTCCAAGAAAACGTGTTCATGTTGTGAGTTCCAAACAGATTTACTACCATGCAGCCATGCCATTGCAGCAATAAGGTCAGAATATCTTTATTTCTTATTTGAACCGTAATTGACATAGCATTTACATTGTGATTGAAGATTGAGTTTTTAGTGTTTTTCAGTAAATGCAATCGTGAAGCCATTGAATTTTGCGCTGACTACTA
Organism: Theobroma cacao; assembly: GCF_000208745.1. Lineage (NCBI taxonomy): Eukaryota > Viridiplantae > Streptophyta > Magnoliopsida > Malvales > Malvaceae > Theobroma > Theobroma cacao. The sequence goes on along the minus strand of NC_030858.1, from coordinate 15,217,625 downwards.
CAAGATAACCGTTTTCGTGGAGGATTATTCGGGATCCATTAGGCCGGTGGGCATCCTAGTGAGTGAGACATCCCCCCTCATGTTAAACAAATTGTCGTCTTGCCCCTACCTTGGCGAGGCCAAGCAGGAAGACCTAGGAGGAGAAGGATTCCATCAGCTGGTGAAGGCAGTCGAGCACGGAGATGTTCGCAATGCAAGAGGTACGGGCATAACAGACAGAATTGCCCATACCCATTTGCAGTTCCATCCACAAATCTGGCACCATCTCCAAGTCAATCGGCGACTCCACGACTGGGCCGACCCAAAACATGTTCAAGTTGCAGACAAACCGGTCACACACGCAACAATTGTCCAATACTAAGGACAATGTCTGAAAATGTAGGGTGTGTTGTGAATGAAGACAGCCTAACCGCCTAACTAAATGTGTCTGAAAACTGTAGTTGAATTCGTTTTACTTTACGGATTTGTCTGCTCGATCATTCTATGAGGTACGTTTGGTTGGCAGAATAGACAAGAATGAAATAGAATAGTTATTATGTGGGAATAGAATGAGGTGGGAATAGAATAGAATAGTTATTACTTAGTTTGGTATGACAAAGGGAATAGGACAAGAATAATTATTATAACTTATTGTAGTGTTTGGTTGTTAACAATAATTTTGGAATAAGAAAGGAATAGAAAATAAAAAGATAAAAACACCCTTTATTATTTATATAACTTTTTATTTTTATTAGATTTTTTAAATATTAATAATCTAGAATTTAATTAAAATATTACTAATTAATAATTTAAATATTAATATTTATTTATATTTTAAAATATTAATACTTTATTTAATTTAAATATTATTATAATCAATTATTTTATTTTATTTTATTTTTGAAAATTAATAATTGATTATTTATTTAAAATATTAATAATAGATAATTTAAATATTAATATTTTATTTAATTTAAATATTATTATGATTAATTTTTTATTTTATTTTATTTTATTTTTTAAATATTAATAATTGGTAATTTATTTAAAATATTAATAACTGATGATTTAATTATTAATATTGTTTATATAATTTAAATGATATTATGTTTATTTATTTTTAATTTATTTTGTTTTTAAATAGGAATAATTTATAATTTATTTTATTAATAATTGATAATTTAAATATCAATATTTTATTTATAATTTAATATTAATATTTTTAAATATTAATATTTTATTAAAAATTGGAATCAAGTGAGAGAAAGAGGAGAGAGAGAAAAATAATATTTTATATAAATGATGTTGTAATTTTTTAAACTTGTAAGGGGTATTTTTGTCTTTATCAATTTTTAAATTTATTCCTCAATCATTGAATAGCTAATACCATGGAGGAGGGTGGTATTAGCTATTCCTTGATTTTAAAGGATTTTGGAGAATAGCCATTCCTATGGAATGGCTATTTCTTAGATCATTTTTCAACCAAACCAAGGAATTAAAATTCCTTGGGAATAAAGCCATTCCCCCAACCAAACATGCTAGTTATGGACTTTGTTACCAAACATTTCAGGCAGATAAGCATGTCAAGGCCTCTGTCTGATCAAGATCGTGTTAAAGTACATTCTTACATTGTTTGTAAAAATGTTTTTGATTACAATCTCCATCAGACAGAAGCCATGTATTTGCTTATCTGCCTTAAATGTTTGGCAACAAAGTCCGTAACTAAAAGGGCCTCATAGAATGACCGAGTAGACAAAATGTAAAGATCCTCATACTATATGCGTTGGGTCTGCAAAACATGGCACAGATGCACCAGTGAGTTAAGCCATAATGTGCAACAAGGTATGCAGAAGAAATAAATAAGGAATAAATGTGAGACACGCCATGCATAACAAGTAAAATGTTGTGACACGCCGTGCCTATCAAATAAAATATTGTAACACGCCATTCATAACAAGAAAAATGAAATGACATGCCATGCATAACAAGTAAAATGTTGTGACACACCATGCATAACAAGATAAACTTGGTGACACACCAAGAATAACAAGTAAAATGTTCTGACACGCCATGCATAACAAGATAAACTTGGTGACACGCCAAGGATAACAAGCAAAATGTTCTGGCACGCCATGCATAACAATTAAATTGTTCTGACCCGCCATGCATAACAAGTTCTAGCATGTAAATTTAGAGGTATGATTTTATAATGGTAGGATAGAATTTTGGCTTGGAAACAACTGGAAAAATAAGGGAGGATGGATACAGAACAATTTCATGCTGGAAGCAATTAGATGGATGGAAAAATCTATATATTCAATGTTAATCAATGTAATATTGGGTTGGTGCAGCCGGTGTGCTTGGAAGAGAAAGATGACGAACCTAGAAATTAATTAATGCCAACCTGGGGTGACACGCGACGGCCCAATTCTTATGACACGCCGACTGGAAGCAGATTAATGGTGTCACACACTGAGTATTTGGAGATTTATGGCGTAACATGCCATGGCCCAATTGTTTTGACACGCTGAGTGGAAGTAGATTACTCGGTTGACACGTCGAGTGTTAGTGGATTTACGGCATCACACGCTGACTTATTACAGAATTTTGGGGTGACACGCTGAGTGCAAGCAGATGTATGTTGGGACACGCTGACTGGTATCATGTTTAAGGCGTCACACGCTGACTTCTTCCGACTGTGTATCAAATTAAATATATTGTATATAGAAAAGGAAAAAAATTCTTGGTATCAAATTAATTGTGTATAGGCAAAAAAATTAATTGTGTATCAAATAATTGTACAAAGTATATTGTGTATACAGAAAGAATTATATCTGTTTACAATGAATTGTATATAGTAAATTGTGTATACAAAAAATATGTATAAAATGAATTGTATAAAAAAATTTATGTGTACCAAAAAAATTATACAAACAAGGGCCTATAAGTTCAGGGTTCGCTCTCACAACTGTTGGAAAAAATTTCCAGAGCATATTACCGAAGCATTTTTGCAATCATATTCTGCTTAATTTCGATATTTTTTTATTGCAAAATATGCTCGATGTACTCTATCATGAACATACCGCAGCTGACACTATCATTCTGTCGATGCACTTTAGCTTTTGGTAAATGAATATCCAATGGCATCGGCGTCAAATCCCGTCTTTTTCGACGTATGTTGTTGAAATAACTGTCTTGGTAGCAGATGAATGGCATCATTGTTGTCAAGGGTGTCATCTGACCAGCATGAACTCCGTTATCCTTAGCATCTGAAGTTATTGTTGAGTCCACGACCTTGATCGTCCACCTCACCAAGTTGATCTTCGCAACCACCCAATGCCCACCAACGTTGCAAGGCGCGAGGATGAAATCAACATCTTCCCATTTTTTGGTGTACATTGGCCTTTCACCCTCCACATAGCCCCGCAACTCATCTGGAATTTGCATTTTGGCTCGGGCATCTTTTGTTGGAAATTCGGTGTGTAGCATACGGATGGTGTCCTATGAAACATGTAAACATTAGCTTACACTTCATGCAATCAAAAACTTAGTATTTATAGAATTGAACAATTTTCAAATAAACTTACGAAGAATATCGTGTCAACCATGCATGCACGGGTAGTGTACAGCTTCGACTTCGGCCCTGTCATTCGCTTGCAGAGTAGGCTGAGGCATGCGTCGATATGTTCACTTGTCATTTCCTCATTGGGATCCTCTAAGGTTATGAAAAAGTCAGCCCCTTAATCCCCTAAGATGCCAACGTTACGCCTGCATATGTAACATAATTAATTTCATAAGTCTTGGTGGATAACTATTTCATTAAAAATAATATTCGTAATTTTATTTACGAGCTTACCTCGCGGACTCCTTTTTCTTGAAAGCTTCGTAGTCTTCTACGATTGTATCCCTCACATCTCGACGGGTCACTAAGAGGTCGACGAATGGGCTTGCCATGTATTTGCTCGCCATTTTCAGCAGTGCTCGCTCAATTGGGTCTGAAATTTCTGCTGCACCATGATGGACAGCAGATGACTCTGGTGACGATGACCATATCTCAGCTGCTTCAAGAGTGCTCTCATAATAAAGAACGATAGCTCCTACTGCTGCGTCGACGAATGCATCGGCCGAAGGAAAATGCTCTCTTTCAGCATCATCTGACTGAAGGGTGACATCCACTGCCACAGCTTCTTCGACGACGTCATCTACATGAGTTACGTGCTCTCCATCAGCACCAAAAACGTCATCGCCAATGTCAACACCAGGTTCATGATGATGTCCATCATCAGCATCATCGTGCTCCAGACCAGCACCGTGAGATGGACCGCCCTACAAAATTGGAAAAACCGTTAGTTAGCTCATAAAATACCACAACCCATAAACAGTAAAATGTTGTGACACGTAGTGCATACCAAGTAAAATGTTGTCACACGCAATGTAAAACAAGTAAAATGTCGTGACACGCCATGCATAACAAGATAAACTTGGTGACACGCCAAGGATAATGAGGAAAATGTTGTGACACGCCATGCATAACAAGATAAACTTGGTGACACACCAAGGATAACGAGGAAAATGTTGTGACACGCCATGCAAAATAATTAAAATGTTGTGACACGCCATGCATAACAAGATAAACTTGGTGACACGCCAAGGATAACAAGCAAAATATTCTGACACGCCATGCATATCAAAATCAAACGTTGTGACACACCATGAATAACAAGTAAAATATTGTGACACACTAAAGCTGACACGGCAACAACTAACTATAATACAAATGTCCTGACCCGATAATAACCAAAAACCAATTAAACCACTACCACTTAACCTCAAATACCATCAAAACCATCAAGAAAACACAGTCTAAACAGTTGCTAAACGTAAACTATCAAAATACAAGCGAAGATAGAATAACGTACTTGTGATTTAAGGCCATCAAGAATCCGACCAACGATACGGTCCTCAATCGTCTGCATTGCTACACTCAATAACTGAATTGAAGCCTTCAGCTCCAACATATCTTTTTCATGCTTGTGCATGATCCGTCGGAGCTGATGGGTTGTGACTGCTCCGTCATTAACCGTTCTCGACTGGGTCAACTACAATAACATATATAATTATGTTATTCAATAATCATATATGGAATTGTTGAACATTAACCGTTACAACTTTAATATCCTAACTAGCGGCTCGTTAACAGTCTGCAGTGGAGCTGGACCGATCGGTGCTTCAGGACCTGTCTTTGCTTTCACATACTGCGATTACATATTTAACTGTGTTATTCAATAATCATGTATGAAATTGTTGAACATTAATTGTTACAACTTTAATATCTATATCGCTGGCTCATTAGCAATCTGCGGTGGAGCCGGACCGATCGGTGCTTCAGGACTTGTCATCGCTTTCGTAAACTGCAATTACATATATAACTGTGTTATTCAATAATCATGTTTGGAATTGTTGAACATTAACTGTTACAACTTTAATATCCTTACCGCCGACTGGTTAGCTGTCTGAGATTGGGCTAGACCGATCAGTGCTTAAGGACCTGTCCTCGCTTCCGTAAACTGCAATTACATAAATTACTGTGTTACTCGATAAACATATGTGGAAATGTATAACACAAACCGTTAAAACCGATCTTACCGACGGGTCATTTCCACTCTGCATTTGAGGAGGACCTGTGAGTGGTTCTGGAGTTGTCGACCCATGGTCCAATTGCAAACATAAAAATGTTATTCGATAATCACAAATGGAATTGGAGAACACAAAACAGTTACAATTGTCCTTATCAACTGTTCACTGCCTTGACCATGGTCGTCCCCTTCATCCATCAACTCATCAACTAAAGCAGCGGCGGTGCACATCAGCTTCGTGCCACTATAGGCTCTTTTCTCCTTCAAGCTTCTCCTTTTTTGCCTCGCACTTAAGCCTCAATCTGACCGATCCTCCATGTGCCCTATTGGCACGTACTCGTTGCCCTCCGATAACGGGACATCAAGGTCCATAAAATACTCCCTGAGGGCTTCATATACGGTGGGTTCCAAAGTCTCCAGTGCCCACAGCTGTAAATAAACAAATAAAATATTGTCATTATCGAATAGGGAAAACTATTTTACAAATATAACGTAAAAATTAGCAGCTGTTCACTCACTTGGTCAGATGACTCTAACTTTTGAATTATCTTGTAGAAGTCTTTTGGCTTCTGATTGCAATCTCATCTGCATATTCGTGGGTGGACGTTGTCCTTCGGACCAGAGGGGGCAACTATTTTTTGGAGGGCCGAAATTGCCTCCATTGCCCAGAACTGCATGTCAAATGTAACCATTATTAGACCGACAACATAAACGACTGCACCCATAAATTTTTTGTTTGAAAGGAAACTGAAAAATGTTACGTTTTAGTACCTGTATCACCTATGCAAATCCATAAATGTTGTAGCGTAACAAAGTTTCCTTTGTCACGCTCAAGTCAGGAACTTCGAACCCCTTCAAAAGGTAGTCCAAGGTCAGCTTTCAAACATAGTGTCCCTATGGGAAGACATTCCAAGAGTCGATGTCCTCCACGAATGACAGCAACCAAGGTGTCACCCGTCTACGGTAGTCTTGACCAAATAAAATGTTATTCGTGATCAGGACGAGTGCCATCTTGGTCGCGTCTCTTACTCATTGAAAGTTGCCCCCGCGGAAGGTATCAAGCAAAGCCTGCAACTTAACGCTGTCCTGCCCGTTCCAGTATCTTGCATGAATTCCATCCACAGTAACCTCGTACGGTCATTTGAACACATCAGGCATTTGACCAAACTTCAGCCCGGTGATAAGGCAGAACTTCTGCTTTGATAGTCGTGCCTTGCTCTTGCCAATGGCAAACCATAGCTCGTGGTCCATTGTCTGCCTCTCAATGATCTGACGAATCATGATGCTGTGCAAGAGACCGAAGTAAAAGTACCCTTGTGGATAGATGTCCAGGAGCATTTCGAAGCAGGTACGCTTAACTGGATCGTACTCCCCCTTTTGTTGGAGAGTCTTTGTGATGTAATGCAGCTGCGACCACTTACAGTGAGTGTTAATTGCGACGTTGAACGCCCACTTCTCCCTCGGCACGATCAGCAAACTGTCAAGATCCTCATACTGTCTGTGCTGGATCTGCAAAATATGGCACACATACACCAGTGAGTTAAGCAGTCATGTGCAACAAGGTACACTGAAGACATAAATAAGGAATAAATGTTGTGACACGCCATGCATTGCAATCAAAATGTTGTGACACGTCATGCATAACAAGTTAAACGTTGTGACACGCCATGCATATCAAGTAAAATGCCATGCATATTAAGTAAAACGCCATGCATAACAAGTAAAATGCTGTCAAACGCCATGCATAACAAGTAAAATTCTGTGACACGAGATGTATATCAAGTAAAATGCTATCACACGCCATGCATATCAAGTGAAATGCTATCACACGCTAATAACTAACTATAATAACAATGGCGTCGCATGGTAAACACCCAAAATCGTTAAAACCACTACGGCTTAACCACAACAACCATCAAACCAGCAAGAAAACACAGTCTAGACATTTGCAAAACAAAACAAAAAACCCTAACATATCAAACAAACCCAAGACAAAACCAAAAAATTAACGAACACAAGAATGTTGCGAATTTGAGACTCACTGACCTCTTCATTCATGGCCGACATTTTTGCTGATGCTGTGGTTTCGTTTCGCTTGCAAAGAGCCTTCTCGAACACTCCGGTACCGGTGGGAATGAGAAATGAATCACATAGACGTTACGAATTCTGAATAATAACTGTTTAAAATGAAAAATGGCATTCTAATAGTCTTATTTATTCTGAAAAAGGGAAATTAATACAGTGGAAGTCCAAAGGATTACCACGTTAACTGCCCGTTTTTTTTTCTCTCTCTATTTCAAACCATGACGTGTTAGTTACTCAAGCACTGCCGTGTCACGCACTCTAAACCATGACCATGGCGTGTCAGCTTTTCAAGCAATGTCGTGTCACACACTCTAAACATGACCATGGCGTGTCACCAACTCTGAACTCTAGCGTGTCACAGATTCCCTCCATGCCGTGTCACCAACTCTTAACTCTAGCGTCTCACAGATTCAATCCATGGCGTCTCACCAACCCTGAACACTAGCGTGTCACAGATTCCCTCCATGCCGTGTCACCAACTCTTAATCTGGCGTGTCACAGATTCCCTCCATGGCGTCTCACCAACTTTGAACGCTGTCGTGTCACACATTCCCACCATGGCGTGTCACCAACTCTTAACTCTGACATCTCACAGATTCCCTCCATGGCGTCTCACCAACTCTGAGTGGTGTCGTGTCACACATTCCCAACATGATGTTTCACAAACTCTAAACCTTGCCCTACGACAGCCATCTAACATATGGTCTGCTATAGCAGGACCATTTCTTGCTTTGGATTCACATCTTTCTCCTTTAAATTCACCACCATATCAAGGATTTCTGGTTTCACATCATTAGCCAAGCTTTCCATTCATGACGATCTGTTCCTCGCTCGATTTAATATCTCTTTTCTCTTATTATCTGAATGCCATGTCCCAAATCTCTGAAAACCCATCTCATGCAACATTATTTTATTTTGCACAACCTTCGAAAAAAAATTTGGGTATTTTGCACAACCAATCTTTGCATATTTATTTTTTTTTCTCCCATTTTTCACCTGTTTGAGAGTGTACGCTAACGAAGACAGCTCATTAAGGGCATTTTTGTTCCAAAATCTTTTCTGATGACTAAAAACAAGTATCCTGCCGATTATTTACAAAAACACGTTATTTATAAGGGCTTAAAAAATCCCCTTTATTATTCTTTTGCGTAAATATGTATGTAAATCCCTCTACACCCTCCGTTAATAGGTTGTCATGTCAGTTTATGCCAAGTTTCTTTTGCTTTCAAGGTTATGCTGTGATGCACTCTTATCATATTGCATTTAGTTGTGTGAGCCCACAGTCATTCTAGTTTTTGCTTTTAGAAGTATGCAATTTTATTGCTTAGTGTCAAAGATAAAACTTTGAACTTTATTGTTACAATAAAATAAAATAGAACAACAAATAAAATATAGAAAGCCTAGATGTAGGGATGTCCAAGCATATAATTTGAGGAATACACGCTGCTCATAAATTTGTCAAGGAAAAATGGCTAGAACAAAATTTCACATCTTGTTCGGACTACTCAATCAAAGTTGATTTCCATTTTTTTTTTTTTGGTGTTCACTGTATTTACTTTTTCTGTTACCAGAAGAAATTCCTTATTTTTCAGTAATCACGTGGAAAATAAAAGCTAATTTCATTGACATACTACATTGTTCATGTACATCTTATGAAGCTCCACATCTGCTGCCATAATACAAGAATGAGAAGCTTAAGTTATTGCTAAACTTAGGGAAAATTTTTGACCCTCTATTAGTGGCAGAGTCAGGATTTTATGTTTGGGGGGCGAATAGCCGAAGACAAAATAAAATAATATAAATAAAAAAATTTATATAAAAATATATAAATAAATTCGAGAAATTATTCAAAAAACCAATCTTAATAATTTACTTAAAAGAATTAACTAGTATAATTATAAATAATTTAATAATGATAATAATCTCAATTTCTAAATAAAATTAACAACAAACAAGAATTAACAAATATAATAACAAAAATCTCAATGGAAAGTAATTCATTAAAAAAATATTAAGGGTTATCAATAAATAATTCAATGGGAAGCAATTCCCTAAAATTATCACAAAGATTAAATATAATATCAATAAATAATTCAATGAGAAAGTAATTCCGAATAAAAAACTTAATTGTTCACAAAAATATAAGTATATAAAAAAAAACACAAATAATTTATAAGAAAGCAATCGAGCAATCCCTAAATAAATAAGTAATAACTAACATTAAGTACTTAATCAAATTCTTGTTTTGTTGTTTCCAACAAAAAATGACCAAGAGGGTAAATCCTAAATTACAATCACCAAGTAAAAATTATTAAATAAAAAAAATTAAATTGAAAATATTAAAAATAAAATAAGTAAATAAATCAAGCTTACTCATTATCATGACATAAAAATTGAGTTATGAATTAAAGGTTTTCAGTACAAAAAATACTGGCAAGCCAAAAGGTGTAAAAAAATTTTATTTTCTATAGTATTTGGTAAAAAGAAAAAAAAAATAGTAAGGGGTTGTTGTG
>NC_030858.1:15199313-15207288 GCF_000208745.1 Theobroma cacao | reverse complement strand
AATTGAAAATATTAAAAATAAAATAAGTAAATAAATCAAACTTACTCATTATCATGACATAAAAATTGAGTTATGAATTAAAGGTTTTCAGTACAGAAAATGCTAGCAAGCAAAAATGTGTAAAAAAATTTTTTTTCTATAGTATTTGGTAAAAAGATAAAAAAAATAGTAAGGGGTTGTTGTGAGATTTTAAAAAAGTAAAATTTGAAAATAATTTTATTGTAATAGATTTTATTCTAATCCTATTAAAATTTGTTTATAACTAATTGTCGTGGGACATCTCACCAAATAAAAAATTATTGTAAGGACAAAATTATAAAATTTTAAAACAATCAAAATATGTTAAAACAATTTTAAAATTATTCCAAGGAGGAAATTATTAAATTTTAAAAAAAAAAGTAAATTAGAAAAGTTTTGAAATTGTTGGGGGCACTAGGCCCCCGCTCCCCTCCGCCTTTGCCTTCCATCAATTATTGCCAAGTATACATTGAGCAAGGTAGACACCATTAAGAGCTGCTTCCTGACATGGCTTGTTTTCCTCCATGGTTAACCCTGGGACCTAGCTCAAATCTATTGAATAGGTAAAGATTATTCTCTTGTATAACACAAAGATAAGTATTATAAAAAAGAAAGACAAATCTTAAGAAGCAAAAATCCAAAGAAACAGCTATGAAGCTTAATGAATTATATGAGAATTCCACTCTCTGCTGCATCACAAGCAGGTCCTTCAATCTTTGTCATTTTCCACTGAAAGTGCTAAGCCCTTTTTCCATACAGTACCTTTTCTAATTTACGTTTGATACAACAATTCTTAATTTTGATTCATGCCACTGAGTCAAAATTTTCCTTAATTCTAGAACCCGAACATGTGATGATCATAGCTTCTCTGGAATTTGAACATTTCTATTCAGTGGTTATTTCTGCTAAGCCTCCTCCAAGGCCAGGTCCAAAATGTCCATGCTTACCACAGCATTCTCTCATATAGCTCTTGCAACAACCACCAAATTCTCTCTTCTCCAGAGTCGTACGAGCTTTAGCAGCCTCAAAGTCTGGACTCATCGGAATGTCTATTGCAGTGTGAGGTGGCTGATCACTGTAGTCTATACAACACTTGTGTGGATGAGAATAAGCCTTTGGATTTAGGCTCTCCGAAGAACTATGTTCCACCAAGTTTCCTAAAGCTTTATCGTTAGTGTGGTTCTTAACATGGTTTTCACCGCAATGAACAGAATGACAATGACCAATTTTTGTCTCTTGCTGGTCTTCTTCTATGCAGTAACTAGCTTTTCTGCATTTATCTTCTGTATTCAAGCCCAAACTCCGATTGCCTGAACAACAGTTGCTGGACAAATTGTGTGCCTCAGTCTTGTCATTGACCATGCAACAGCTTCCCTGGTCACAGTGCTTTTCTTCATGGGATCTATCACTAACAGAACCATTGTGTGCCCTTGCTGAGTCCGCAGAACATGAATCTGTACCGAAAGGGCTAGATTGACATTTTGCGGCACACTTCTGCGAGGAACATTTTTTAGGCGCACACGGCTTTTGGACTTTTTGGTCTATGCTAGCATGTTGATGGTTATGAGATGAGTGGCCATGAAAGGTTTTGCATCCATGTTTGTCTGTATGTGATGCAGTTGAAGATCTGCAACATTTTCCTGCACGTTTGTCATTGACCACGCAACAGCTACCCTGGTCACAGTGCTTTGCTTCAAGGGATCCATCACTAACAGAACCATCGGGTGTCCTTGCTGAGTCCGCACATTTATTGCTCCCATATGAATTTGAACATGAATCTGAATTGAAAGGGCTAGATTGACATTTTGAGGCACACCTCTGAGACAAACATTTTTTAGGCTCACACAGCTTTTGAACTTTTTTGTCTGTCCTAGCATGTTCATGGTTATCAGATAAGCGGCAATGACTGGTTTTGCATCCTTGTTTGTCTGTATGTGATGCAGCCGAAGATTTGCTACATTTTCCTGCATATTTGTGTGTTCCTCGCAAAAGTAGCATGCTATTACAGATCACCAACAAGCATGTGCCAACATCAGCTAGAACCGCAGCCCACACAAGTGGATGACCAGCGAAGGCCAAAGCAAGAATAGCAGCCTTAGTACTGATTGACAAAATGACATTCTCAATGACTTTCCTATGTGCCTTTCTTGCCAGTTGGATAGCTTTTGGTATCTTTCTAATGTCATTTGACATGAGAATCACATGCCCTGTCTCTGTCGCAAGTGCTGAACCCGAAATGCCCATTGAAATACCAATATCAGCTGTAGCAAGTGCAGGTGCATCATTGATGCCATCTCCAATCATTGCTGTTGGCCCCTCTTTCCTAAGCTCTTCGATTATTCTTGCCTTGTCTTCAGGAAGAAGTTCTGCATGGACTTCATCTAGACGATTCCCTAGCTGCAAGTAATAACAAAGAGATTTAAGTTTTCCAGCTTAAGATAAAAGGGTTATCAATACAAAAAAAAAAAAAAAAAAAAAACCAGACTACCTAATTTCTACGCAGGATTTAAACCTCATGTCATCGTTACTAATTGGATTGAGCCGAACTATATTCAGCATGGCAGTTAATGCCATGCTAATTTGTCCTAATATACAAAAGCAAAAATTTCAGGACTTGGTAGATCATGAGTTCTAGATTGGAAGTGCACCTGTTCTTGTACATGTATGGCTGCTGCTTGATTATCTCCTGTAAGCATAGCAGCTTTTATCCCCATTGACTTTAGCTCATTGACTGCCTCTGCAGCCCCAGTTCGACAAGCATCTGAAAGACGGAAAATTCCAGCAGGGGTTGCTCCAGAAAACACATATCCAATGGTCTTTCCTTCAATCATATTGCCTTCTAGACTTGGAACTATATATCCCAAAATACAAGTATTAAAGTATGAAAGCAGATTACGGTCTCGGTTTAAGGAAAAGCAACTGAAATGAAAATGCAGAAACAATTAAATAAATCATTATCGACATTACTCAAATTACCCTGCATCAATGTGCCTATTAAACAATTTGAAGCTATAGAAGTCAGAAGTTTTTACCTGTTCCATGAGCTCTCAGTGAAATTTTTCTGCTTCCAATGTAAATATCTCTGCCATCAATCCTCCCATAAATACCTTCCCCAGGGAAATTGTGATAATCCTCAACAGTTTCAGGGTTTGGTTCGATGGAATGTGACCTTCCATATTCTACAAGTGCAGCTGCCATTGGATGACTTGACTTACTCTCAACGCTTGAAACCCTTAAAGAATAATGCAACTAACATTAACATTTACTGAAAGGCAATTATTTGGGAAATTCACCAATAATTTTATAGTGGATAATTTGGGTGAGATCAAAAACTTAATTGAACCAAAAGATGTCTTACAACACTGCATAAATGAACCTGTTAATACATATTCAAAGTAATTTGAATTATTTTCAAAATGGCAGAATATATAATTACATTCAAAGTACTACAATTTTGTTTGATTTTTCTGTCTTATGTCCACTACTTCTATCAAAGTAAAACATTATTCATAGAAAAGTGAAGTGGAAAGTATCAAGCCCATACCAGTAAAGCAATGTGTTCAAGCTTATATCTTCACAAAGAGATCGAAAATCGGTCACAACAAATTCACCCCTCGTAAGTGTACCAGTTTTGTCAAAAGCTGTGATCTTAATTTTGGAAAGAATTTCAAGATAGTCGCCACCCTTAACTAGAAGTCCTGATGTTGCAGCTTTTGTAAGTGCACAAAAACTTGCAACAGGTGTAGAAAGGATAAGAGCACATGGACATGCACTCACCAAGACAACCAATGCTAAGTGAAACCAGTTGTGAAGGTTATGCACTCTCAGTGCAGCTGGAATCACAGCAATGGCGGCTGATACAATTACAATTGCTGCAAATAATAACCAATAACAAGAAATGAATACTATTCTGTTTGGACTTATGTATCCAAGAAAAGAAACCTGCGTTGCAATCAAGGAGAGTACTAATGTATAATGACTAAAGATGTTTAGAAAAATTACTTCTAACAAATTTAGAGGTTGGGTAAACCGTAAGCCAATAAGCCTTAATGATCTAAACTAAAAAGGTAGTCGTATTACTATTGTTTCATGAGGGAATGGCTAAAGGAGCGACAAATTCTTAAGAAAATCCAAAACTGGCAACTTGAATGCATTTGTCTATGAATCTTTGGAAAACAAACATCTGTATGAAATTTAATCTCTCTGGTAAGAAGTGGCAAACAAAACCTTGTAAATCTGTATAAAATTTAACTAACCTGGGGTGTAGAACTGGGCACATTTGTCTATGAATCTTTGGGTTCTAGATTTGTTGTTTTGAGCTTCCTCCACTAGCTTCGCCATTTTAGCCACTACACAGTCTTCAGCTACAGCTGTAGTTTTTACACTAATGTAACCTAGAAGCAGAACAATGCCTGTGAGCACCCGGAATTGTATGAAATAAAAAAGAATAAGAAACAGAGTTGCTACCGTTTAGATTGATGGTGCCAGCCCAGACAGTTGAATCCTTTTCTTTGGTAACTGGAAGTGATTCACCAGTAAGGGTTTTCTCATCCACTTCACATTTCCCATCTACAACAATTCCATCAATGGGTATAACTTCACCAGCCTTAACAGCAAGAACAGTGCTCAATTTGACTTCATCGGCATCCACTTCTTCTCCTGTCTCAGCTATGACTGCTTTCTGAGGAGCTATACTCATCAACGAGGACATGACAGCAGTAGCCTGAGACATTATATGCTTAAAAGTTTGAACATAATCATATTATATATAATGTACTCATTATATGCCCTCACCCTATTAATTTATTCAAGCTTACAGTCGAAGCAACGATGAGCAAACCAGTTCAAAAAATTGATACAGGAGGAAGAAGCAAGCTATTAACAAGACAAACATGTATAAGTCTTATGATTGATGAGAGGTGTTCACATATGCTAGCTATTTCATAAGCGTTCTTAGTAAGAACATTAATTATGAAGTTAGAATTATACTAGGACAATTAAAGCAATTACTGACACTAAGTAGTGAGAAAATACATGCTTTCAATGAATTAAAAAAGTGTCTTCCAGTGCTGAGAGAGAGGGCAGTTTGTAGCAAACCTTATGGCTTGCTCTTGACTCAAGCCATTCTGCAGTGGTGAAGAGGAAGACGATAGTGCCAGCTTCAGTGTAGTCCTTCATTGCAACACTCCCTATCACTGTGGAATAAATACAGGGTTTCATTTAAGACATGCGCTTAACAGCAGTACTCTAAACAAGCAACTGCAGCATCTAGAGAAATCGAGCTCCCTTTTACTGTTATTTTGCTATTTCTTTTTCCCTTGGCGTTTTCAGTTTCCCCAAAAGTTGTTAAGATGCAAAAACAAAATCATGCAAATAAAAATAAGCAATTAAAATCTATCACATCAAACATAATTCTTTGCTATAAAATTAAAAACCATGTATTTTGATATTTATAAAAATTCGGTTTCTAATATTTTATTATTCAAAAAGATTGCTATCATTCTATGTTTATATACATCCCGACGTCACGGGCCATGTTAGATCCATGACATTCTCCTTCATAGCCTTGCACTGATTTTTTCATCTATAGAAAAGAACTCATTTTACTCTAGACTTACTCAATTCTAGTATCTTTTATAAAAATCTCACATCAGTGAAAAGTTAGATAAGCGCTCATACCGCTTGTCATGAATTTATATTTTCAATCAAATAGCATATTTATTAAATGGAGGAATGTTTTTATCTCTTATTAAAGTAAGATCCGTGATACTATAACACAATTTTTTCATTTTGCTTTGGAAAGAAAAAAATGATCCTAAAACAAGAAACAAACAAAAGTTGATTGTTGAGTCTGGCTTCGAGGTTCACCCATACACAGGTTTTAATATAAAAACTTTCTTATATATTGAGATGATTGTCGGCAGTATCGTTGAGTGTTCATATCCTAATTGCACAAAGAATCAAATAATTGGAAATGCCAATTTCCAAATTTGGATTGTATGTTACTTTAACATTAATTCATTTTTACCCAACAAATAAGTAAGTCCGTAAACAATGAACATTCATTGGAACACCTAGAAACACAAACTAGAATCTAATTCAAAAGCATGTCCTATGCATCAAATATGCTAGGTTCAAATTCTTTAAGTGCCTTTTTTATTTAGATATCAAAAAGGTGGAAAGGAAATAATAAAATGGCTTATTATATAATTATGAATTAACAAGCACGTCAGAGAAAAGATATTTGGGACAAATATAAAGGGTGTAATGTTTTGTACAACTAATACAAGGTATTAAGAAAATTTTGAACAAAGTGTATAGAATATCATTAGACTCAGTTAAGATTTATGTAAATCCCGGAATTGCAGTATTTTCTTTTTTGATTGGATTAAGCTTTTGAGTTGTTGTCAGATTGACAGATCAGACAGCTTAGGAATGGGGAGAAAATAGACAGGACGGAAACATATAGGAACGTTATGAGGTGTAAAGTTGAACAGCTTAACCACACCTAGCCAATGGCTTCCAAGCAAATTTAGGTCTCATTTTCTTGCATTTGTGATTGTCAAAGCAAGATAGCATTTTATAGAACGGGAAAGGAGGACAAAAGAGAGTTGGTGGGCGAAAAATCAACTGCTACTGGGAAATTTTAACACACTAAGCCTGTATTTTTCTTGGTAGAAAGAAACGGATGGACGCCACCAAAGCCGACTATAGCTTGTAAACCTTATCACCATATTTTTTTAATCCATGACCAATAACTTAGCTGCAAAAGTCTTTTGTTTTTTATTTGCTGCATACAAGGGAAGACCTAACTTTAGAACCCAGAAAGGAAAGTTCCCAGAGAGTAAGAATTAAGTAAATGCCTATACATACTTTATTCTACCAGTATTTTGGTCTAGTTTGATATTAAATTACGATAGAAAACAATTACAATCGCAAAAGTATATTAAAAACCCTTGTTTCTTATTGCATGAAAAACAATTGAAACCCAAGCCATACCAACTGTCAAGCAAATTAAAAAAACACCCAAAAAAAGTTTCAATTTTGATCTATATATAGGTACAAGTTTAGGCAATTCTTCTGAGAAATATTTTAATTTTTTTTATTTTTGTTAAAAATGGAGTAGTTGTACATATCTATCATCTTTCTTTGTTTGAACATGTCAGTGGATGCAACATCTTTTTATGCATATCTTGAATTTTTTTTTATTTCTTCTTGATAATTTCATTGTCAAATTAAAGACCTGAACGAGATAGCAAGTATGGATTTCCGACATGATCATATCTGGGAAAGTTCTTAGCAGGAAATTTTTTACTAGCTTCACAAAGCCATCAACACATAATATAAAATTTCATTGAAGACAAATTAAAGAATCCTTTACAATCTTCAAAAAATTAATAATAGATAAAAAAGAATCTTTTGCACACTGACAATTGCTATAACGTTTGGTACAATTCATTATTCTAAGATTTTTTCTTTTGGTGACAATATGCCAGGTCAGTCTAAAGGCAAAAAAAGAAAGAAAGAAAGAACACCTTTTTTGGTGACAATATTCATTTGGCTTTTCCCTCCCACTAAACCTTTTTTATCACGAGAGATAACCTTTACTTAAAAGGAAGGGTTGGAGTCCACCTTAAAAACGTGAATGTGAAGCCACTGAAAGGAAAAAAAAAGATAATCCACCCAAAAAAAAAAGCAAAAATAGGAAAAGACAACAAGAAAGAAACCAAGGCAGGGACAAAAGCAAAGTTTTATGATTTTTGCCATGCATTCATATGGTTTAGATTTCACTAAATTCACATCAGACCAAGCAAGCCTGGTTCTGAGAAGAATACAATAAGCTTTAGAAAAGCATTGTCCCACATCTATTTATTTTAAAATCTAACCTTTCACTTTTCAAAAAGCCCCTAATTCCCCAAATGATTCTTTTATTTTATATATATATATACTTTTAAAC
>NC_030858.1:15177686-15198248 GCF_000208745.1 Theobroma cacao | reverse complement strand
TGAGTGACTAAGGCAAATCACCCTAGCTTGTTGCATTTCACATCCCTTCTGGCAAAGTGGCAATTTAATTAAGTAATTTACTCTGGTCCAAGCATTATTTCATTTTATTAGTAAAACAACACAATACAATTCTTCCTCCCGTTGAGGAAATATTATCAGGGCACGCCAATAACAAACAATTCCCATCACCCTTTTTTGCCCTTTTCTTTTTAGGTTGGGTTACTTCCAATTCTCTGATCCTTAAAATCTTTGAAAATAATATATTTTATTTTTTACATTTTATTTTAACCATAAAACATGAAAAAAGATAAACAAAGATTACGAAAGAAGCGTATAAAATAAGTAAAGATATCAATGGCAGGTCATGTGGTTCACATCGGCCATCGCTTCTCCTCTTTAAGAATAGATTTTAATCCTATTCATATTCTAATTCAAATTATCTTAATAAAATTGAAACTGAAAAAAAAAAATAACCATGAAACGGCTGCTTAGTGCTTACAACATCAATGAGGTAAGAATCCAATCAATTTGGCAGTGAAATTGTTAAATAAAAGTCTTCATTTTCAGGCTCATATTTTTAAGTATAAACATGTTTTTCTCACCAACATACCAAAAGAAAGAAAGGAAGAAAGAAGGAGGCGTGGTTGTTTGGGTTACCTATTTGAAGCTGAGAAACGAGGAGATTGTCATGGAGAACAATAACTGTTCTGGTATGAACAATCACAGATACTTCTTTGACGCCTTCAAGGGATTTTAAGATGTTTTCTATCTGAGCAACCTCCGAGGAGCAGCAGATACCCAGCACATCAAAGTAGCTTTTCTGCAGTTTTTTATTCGCATCCATTTTTACCTTTACCTAATAAATGCTGCAACCAAGAACCAAATATTAGAAAGTGATATATATTCAAACTGATTTGACATAAGGTTAAAAGATGAAGATTTTGGAAATGGCAAATGGGTGTTAAAAGTTGTTGTCTGGAAGCTGGGATATATATGAACAAAAACAGGACAAAAAAGTAAATAAATAAATAAAAGGAACAGAAATTGAGCAACGAAATACTCCAAGAGAAACACAGAGGTATTCCAGAAGTAACAGGGAAACTCAGGGAAGCCCCATCCTAAGAAAGGAGGACAAGCAAACTGAGAAAATCAAAGATACTTGGATTTCGATTTATAAGAACGCAAGTGACGGCCCAAAGGGGAGGGCTTGGAGTTAGAAACACCACCTTGAACTGGAAAGGAAATGGAAAAGGGAGTGGGAGAAGGGGGGGCCTTAGGAAAGAGATCTACCACTTAAAAATAGAAATCGATTCAATTAGGATTTCATAAAAAGTTTAAAAAAAAATTTAAGAATAAAATTAAAACAAAAAGTTTAAAAAAACCTTCAATTAGGAGTTTTCTTTAAAAAAAAAAATACGTAAGAAGAGTTATTTTTTTTCAATAAAATTCTCTCTTAAAAAATACTCCCTCTCTTTCTCTCTATTGATCTCCCTTTCCTCTCTCCCTTTTTATAAATTAGGGTTTTTTTCATTCTTACAAAAATTAAGATGAGTGAAAACAAAAAAAATCAGAATTACATTTAGGCATTATTTTTTTTGTTTTATTTTTTATTTTTTTTATCATTTTTTTGTTTTGAAAACTCTTTTTATTATTTGATATTTATTAATTTATTATTTAATATGATAATTATGTGATATTTATTTATTCTTAACTTTTATATATATATATATATATAATATTTATTGATTATGATCGAAATAAGTCAAATAGGTCAATAGTTGTTAAAATAAATTAGATGAAAATTGACTTCCAAACCCTAGATGATATATTTTTTTCATTCCTTTTTATCACGAAGAATCATATAGCTTGATCCAAATCTTTAATCTCTTTCAAATTATTTTATATTTATTCTTTTTTTATTTCAAATTTAAGCTAGATTCTAGTATTCTATAAAAATTGCTACATGTCGTAACATGCGGGCCTAAGAACTCAATCGTTAGACGTGATGAAAACACTAAGAGTTGCCACCAATCTTTTTTCTTAGGTATGATTGGCTACCTATCGATTCAATTCTAATCGACGAGATCTTAAATTAATTTTAAGACTAGTCTATATTTTTTAAAACTAGATTCGATAGTGCAGTTACGCTCGGGGAAGGATTAGCACCCCCGTGATGCTTGTTCCATGAATGGTACCATTTTGATTTTAGATTATCCTATTAAGGCTTTAATTCTTAAATTTATTATGTTTTCTTAATTATTATTTATTTATTTTACTTTCTATTAAAATATTTTATTTTGACTTTGCAGGTATGAGGTGCGCATGATACATTCGTGTAATGCATGAAATAAAATTTAAATGATGTCAGACAAATAACCTTTTATTGAAGATATTTCTCGAATTCGCTCATTATACTGGGAGGATCAAGGGATATTCTCTCACTTAGAGAATTAGCCGAGAAATTCACCTTCGCAATTTTGAAGAATAAATCCCATCATCGGGGTTATCGTACGCTTTTTAGAAAAAATTATATTTTCATGAATGTAAACCTATTACGAGCAAAAGCCTTTTTATTAAAGATATTTCCCGAGCCCTCTCATCGTAATGTTGGGACTCGAGAACATCCTTTCACCTAGGAAACTTTTGGAAAGAAACTCGCCTTCGTAAGACTTTCGAAAAATCTCATCATCGGGACTTATACTCGTAAACAATAGTATCTATATGCTGTGACATTTTCGATGCAATAATGATGTATGCTATGCTTATGAAATTCATTATTTTATTTTTAAGTCCTCATGTATCTCTTTTATTTCCTTAAGACTTCCCTTTTCTGTCATTTTTCTTTATAAATATGTATATTATGAATTATATATATATATATATGTACATTTATATGCTATTTAAGTGCATACCTAATAAAACATCTTGTTTCATAATTATATATATATTTTTGATTCAATGTTCTCCTTTTTATTATATATTTTATTCACCTAGTGTTTAACTTTTATACTTTAAACATGCTCATTATTATGAATCTCCATTATTAAATATCTTAATATTTAATTATTATTATTAGTATTATATTATAATTTTTATATTTATCTTTTGACAACTTTAACAAACATACGCTATTTATTCTTTTATGTTTGTTATATTCATTTCTATATCTTGAAGTGGGACAAGCGGGCCTTCTACTGATCCGATTTCCCCTTGAGCAGATATGGGCTTAAATCTTGAGTAAGTTTTGGACCTTTGACATATTGAGTTTGTAGCTTAATGATTGGTTTGATTGTTTTCATTTTTGAGAATCATTAACATAGTTTTATGCAAATGATAAGTAAAAGTAATAATGATGATAAACAAAATGGAAACAGAAAGAGATATGTTTGTGTTGTAATATGAATGTTAGAAATATAGAAAATTTACTGTAATAAGAGATATAAAAATAGATAAGAATAAACATTTAGAAATATAAGTAGATTTGAGTGGTAGAAAAGAAAATATATATATTTAGTTACATGAAAAGGGAAATAAAATTAGGTAGAAAAGAAATAGAAAAATTACTTAGTTATAAAAACATATTTAGGTATACAAAAAATACAATAGTGAAATAAAGAAGTGTTTAGTAAAAATTGATAGATTTAGGCAAAAGAAATAGAAGAGAAAAAGGGGGATAAATAAACCAAAATGAGCAGATGCTTGATAAAAAAATATATAGATTAAATTAAGTAAAAGATAGAAATTATTTGCTAATGGACGGATTGGGATAGATGAAAAACATAAAAGAACATATTAGGTTATAAAAATAGATTTAATAAGTGAGTAAAATGAAAATTGGGGCAAGGTGAAGAATTATTCGTATAAATAAGACAAATACTTAATTCTGTACCGATGATGGAACAATTGTTCGAGATGTGAGAAGTTTGGATTAATTTTCCTTAAGCTCGAAATCCAAATTAAGGCTCCACCAGTATAATGGGAGGGTTTCGATTTTGAAATTTCAAGATTTTAAATTTTGAATAAACAAAAATTATTGTATAATGAATTAGCCCAAATATAAGTACAAATATAATAAATACAAAGGAAAAGATGACCTATGCTCATTTAAGTCGTTAAGAGATGAAGATAAAAGTATAAGAATGCTACCTATGATAATAATAAATAGATAAATAAATAAAATGAAATAAATAGGATTCTCATTTATGGATGATAAACTAATTCAAAGAGATAGTTTTATAAAAAAATAGAAAGATGATGAAAATGGGATAAAAATGAATTTATTTAATATAGATAAGATAATCATTAATTTAATACGGATGGTGGGATTTTCGTTTGGAATGCGAGGAGTCGCAATTCCGAAAGGAATTCTTCCTAGGTTTGGGAATTAAATTAAAACCCCATCAATACAATGAAAGGGTCCTAATTCTAAAATCTCGATGTTTCTAATTTTAAATAGATAAAAATTATTATACAATAAGTTAGTCAAGATATAGAAATGAATATAATAAACATAAAAGAATAAATAGCGTATGTTTGTTAAAGTTATCAAAAGATAAATATAAAAATTATAAGATAATACTAATAATAATAATAATTAAATATTAAGATATTTAATAATGGAGAGTCATAATAATGAGCATGTTTAAAGTATAAAAGTTAAACACTAGGTGAATAAAATATATAATAAAAAGGAGAACATTGAATCAAATATATATATATATAATTATGAAACAAGATGTTTTATTAGGTATGCACTTAAATAGCATATAAATGTACATATATATATAATTCATAATATACATATTTATAAAGGAAAATGATAGGGAAGGGAAATCTTAAGGAAATAAAAGAGATACATCAGGCCTTAAAAATAAAATAATGAATTTCATAAGCATAGCATACACCATTATTGCATTGTAAATGTCATAGCATATAGATACCATTGTTTACGAGTATAAGTCCTGATGATGAGATTTTCTGAAAATCTTACGAAGGCGAGTTTCTCTCGAAAAGTTTTCTAGGTGAAAAGATATCATCGGGTCCCACCAGTACGATGGAAAGGCTCAGGAAACATCTTTAATAAAAAGGCTTTTGCTCGCAATAGGTTTACATTCATGAAAATATAATTTCTTTTAAAAAGCGTACGATAACGCCGAATATGGGATTTATTCGTCAAATTTGCGAAGGCGAATTTATTGGATAATTCTCTAGGTGAGAGAATATCCCCGGATCCCACCAGCATGATGGGTGGATCAAAAAAATGTCTTCAACAAAAGGTTATTCGTCTGACATTATTTAAATTTTATTTCATGCATTTCACGAATGCATCATGTGTATATCATACTCGCAAAGTCAAAATAAAATATTTTAATAGAAAACAAAATAAATGAATAATGATTAAGGAAACATAATAAATTTAAGAATTAAGATTCCAATAGGATAATCTATGATCAAATGGTAACGTTCATGGAATGGAGCGTTACGGGGTGCTAATCCTTCCCCGGGAGTAATCACACTCCTGAACCTAATCCTAAAAAAAAAGTAGACCAATTTAAAATTCTCTCGACGAACTTAAAATCAATTTAAGATCTCGTCAAGAAGAATCGAGTCAATAGATGACCAATCACACTTATGAAGAAAAGATTGGTGGGGACTTCTAAGTGTTTTCCAGCGTCTAGCGGTTGGGTTCCCGGACGCGCACGTTACGACAACCATAATACAAGAATGAGAAGCTCAAGTTATTGCTAAACTTAGGGAAAATTTTTAACCCTCTATCAGTGGCAGAGCTAGGATTTTATGTTTGGGGGGTGAATAGCCAAAGAGAAAATAAAATAATATAAATGAAAAAAATTNTGGATTTCGATTTATAAGAACGCAAGTGACGGCCCAAAGGGGAGGGCTTGGAGTTAGAAACACCACCTTGAACTGGAAAGGAAATGGAAAAGGGAGTGGGAGAAGGGGGGGCCTTAGGAAAGAGATCTACCACTTAAAAATAGAAATCGATTCAATTAGGATTTCATAAAAAGTTTAAAAAAAAATTTAAGAATAAAATTAAAACAAAAAGTTTAAAAAAACCTTCAATTAGGAGTTTTCTTTAAAAAAAAAAATACGTAAGAAGAGTTATTTTTTTTCAATAAAATTCTCTCTTAAAAAATACTCCCTCTCTTTCTCTCTATTGATCTCCCTTTCCTCTCTCCCTTTTTATAAATTAGGGTTTTTTTCATTCTTACAAAAATTAAGATGAGTGAAAACAAAAAAAATCAGAATTACATTTAGGCATTATTTTTTTTGTTTTATTTTTTATTTTTTTTATCATTTTTTTGTTTTGAAAACTCTTTTTATTATTTGATATTTATTAATTTATTATTTAATATGATAATTATGTGATATTTATTTATTCTTAACTTTTATATATATATATATATAATATTTATTGATTATGATCGAAATAAGTCAAATAGGTCAATAGTTGTTAAAATAAATTAGATGAAAATTGACTTCCAAACCCTAGATGATATATTTTTTTCATTCCTTTTTATCACGAAGAATCATATAGCTTGATCCAAATCTTTAATCTCTTTCAAATTATTTTATATTTATTCTTTTTTTATTTCAAATTTAAGCTAGATTCTAGTATTCTATAAAAATTGCTACATGTCGTAACATGCGGGCCTAAGAACTCAATCGTTAGACGTGATGAAAACACTAAGAGTTGCCACCAATCTTTTTTCTTAGGTATGATTGGCTACCTATCGATTCAATTCTAATCGACGAGATCTTAAATTAATTTTAAGACTAGTCTATATTTTTTAAAACTAGATTCGATAGTGCAGTTACGCTCGGGGAAGGATTAGCACCCTCGTGACGTCTGTTCTAGGAACGGTACTATTTGATTTTAGATTATCCTATTAAGGCTTTAATTCTTAAATTTATTATGTTTTCTTAATTATTATTTATTTATTTTACTTTCTATTAAAATATTTTATTTTGACTTTGCAGGTATGAGGTGCACATGATGCATTCGTGTAATGCATGAAATAAAATTTAAATGATGTTGGACAAATAACCTTTTATTGAAGATATTTCTCGGATCCGCTCATCATACTGAGGGGATCAGGGGATATTCTCTTACCTAGAGAATTATCTGAGATATTCACCTTCGTAAATTTGAGGAATAAATCTCGTCATCGGGGTTATCGTACGCTTTTTAAAAAAAATTATATTTTCATGAATGTAAACCTATTACGAGCAAAAGTCTTTTTATTAAAGATGTTTCTCGAGCCCTCCCATCGTAATATTGGGACCCGGGGACATCCTTTCACCTAGGAAACTTTCCGAGAGAAACTCACCTTCGTAAGATTTTCGAAAAATCTCATCATCAAGACTTATACTCGTAAACAATAGTATCTATATGCTATGACATTTACGATGCAATAATGATGTATGCTATGCTTATGAAATTCATTATTTTATTTTTAAGTCCTCATGTATCTCTTTTATTTCCTTAAGACTTCCCTTTTCTGTCATTTTTCTTTATAAATATGTATATTATGAATTATATATATATATGTACATTTATATGCTATTTAAGTGCATACCTAATAAAACATCTTGTTTCATAATTATGTATATATTTTTGATTCAATGTTCCCCTTTTTATTATATATTTTATTCACCTAGTGTTTAACTTTTATACTTTAAACATGCTCATTATTATGAATCTCCATTATTAAATATCTTAATATTTAATTATTATTATTAGTATTATCTTATAATATTTATATTTATCTTTTGACAACTTTAACAAACATATGCTATTTATTCTTTTATATTTGTTATATTCATTTCTATATCTTGACTAACTTATTGTATAATAATTTTTATCTATTTAAAATTAAAAACATCGAAATTTTAGAATTAGGACCCTCCCATCGTACTGGTGGGTCTTAATTTAATTCCCGAACCTAAGGAGAATTCCTTTTGAAATTTCAACTCCTCGCGTTCCGAACGAAAATCTCATCATCGGTATTAAATTAATGATTATCTTATCTATATTAAATAAATTCATTTTTATCCCATTTTCATAATCTCTCTATTTCTTTATAAAACTATCTCTTTGAATTAGTTTATCATCCATAAATGAGAATTCTATTTATTTCATTTTATTTATTTATCTATTTATTATTATCATGGGTATCATTCTTATACTTTTATCTTCATCTCTTAAAGACTTAAATGAGCGTAGGTCATCTTTTCTTTTGTATTTATTATATTTGTACTTATATTTGGGCTAATTCATTATATAATAATTTTTGTTTATTCAAAATTTAAAATCTCAGAATCTCAAAATCGAGACCCTCCCATCATACTAGTGGAGCCCTAATTTGGATTCTGAGCCTAGAGAAAATTAATCCAAAAATTGTGACTTCTCACATCCCGAACAATTGTCCCATCATCGGTACCATTTATACATTATTCTTATAATTAGTTTTATAGTATTTTGAGGGTAATTTTCTATGGTTGGTTTTACTACATATTTTATTATAATTATTATAATACTTGACATAATATTCTTTTTTTTTATTTTTTATTCACTAAATACATATTTTAATGTACATGAATATTTCCCATGTTCTTTTCTATATTTTTATTTAAGAGTACCCCACTAATAATCTAATAATTTCCAATTTTTAAATTTAATCTATATATAAATCTTTAGCCTACCATTTATTTCATTCATTTATATTTATATATATATATATTTTATATTTATCATTTATCTCCTTAGCTCGATCACTATAAACATATTGCATTTAGCAATCTATTTTTTTGTTTTGCATATTTGCTTCACTTTCCCTTAATAAATATTCTCCTAAATTTAAATTTTCTTAATTAAATATATATATATTTTTATATTATATTATTTATATATATTTGTATTCCTCTATATGAATTATTTTCTTTAACCTAAAAANCCTTCAAATTTGAATGACACTTGGATGGCCAATTGAAGCCAATTGAAACAGTACCAATGGGCGCTACGTTTATATATACTAATATATATATATATATATATTTAATTTTTATTTTCAGTATTAACCTATTTTTAGGCTTTCTGTTTCAGTGACTTTTTTCTAATATTTTTAATTTATATTACCTTATTAATATACTATATTTCCATTATTTTACTAACATAAGGCTACATTAAGAAAATCAACATAACTACCACAAACATAACCCAAGATTTAAAACTTACCCAAAAGTTCAAGCCTAACTTAGCCCAACATGCATAAGACTGATGGAAAGCCCATGAGCAGGCCTCAAATATTCCGCTTCCCTGAGCCAAAACGATGTCATTTCAAATGCCTTTTTCTTCACCTCACCGATGCCACTCTGGTCTTCTCTCACTACCTAGCGACTTCCTCTGTTTTTTGCTCTATCACAAATCAACTCAAAAGCCTTATCTACTCCTACAGTCGACGGCACCTACAACCCCACTTTCTCTACCCCCCAATCAGTCCAAACCCCTCATAAAAATATCGATCTAAAACCCAACAACCATAGGATGAAAAAGAAACCTTTCCCCTTTTCCCCCGATTTTCTATTTTTCAGAAATTTTTACATATATATTTTTTGTTGTGGTTGGTTGGTTGGTTAGTTGCTAGAGAGATTTTTTTTGTTGCTCACTCTGTAGGGTTTTTCTTGTTTTTTTTTTTGGTTGCCTTAAAACTAGGGATTTTTGGGTTTTCTATTTGTTGTTCTTTTTTATAGTTGCTACTATAGCGCCTTTATACCCGATTACACTCTTAGGGATGCCATTTCCACTTTCTGCCATATGCAAATTTTTTGCGTCTTGCACAGCGTATTGTACCTAGTCGTACAGTTTTTTTTCTTTTTTTTTTCTCTTTTTCTTTGTTGTTTTTTTTGTTTTTCTTTTTTTTACTATTATTTTGTCCTTTATAATGTTTAATTAACACACAAAACAAATAAATAATACCAATAATAAAAAGGTATAGTGTCTACAACTGCCCTTCTTTGCACATTTGGGTAATTTGAAATAGTGCAAAGACGTAGACACTGTACTTGACCTAATTTATTAATTCTTCTTTCAAAACTTTTTCTTTTTTTCTTTTTTTCTTTGAAAGAAAATTAAGAACTCCTCTCATGAAAGCTTCACAATTTTAAAGAAAACAAATGATTACCTGGTGGTTTTGGAGATGTATCTAGAGGTTTTTTTTTTAATGTACCTGGAGGTTTTGAGAGAAAAAATGTGGCTCCTAAAAAATGAGGCAACGTAACTTTAAAATTCTTGAAACTAATTACTCGGAGGCTTTGGAAATGTACCTGGAGGTTTTAAGAAAATGTACTTTGAGGCTTTATAGAATGTACCCAGAGGTTTTAAGAATGTACTTGGAAGTTTTGAAAATGTACTCGGAGGTTTTAAAAAATACATTCGGAGGTTTTAAGAGAAAAATGTGGCTTCTTAAAACTGAAGCAATGTAACTTTAAAAAGCTTGAAACTAATTACCCGTAGGTTTTGAAAGAAAAATTTGGCTCCTTAAAACTGAGGCAACGTAACTTTTAAAAATTTTTGAAACTAATTACCCGGAGGCTTTAGAAAGAAAAATGTGGCTCCTCAAAACTGAAGCAAACATAACTTTAAAAATCTTGATATTAATTATCTAAAATTTTTCAAAGTGATTCTCAAATTAATCAAAGCTTGATGTCTTTGCATGGTTTTTGTGTTGCATGAATTTTTACCTTTCCCAATGCATAGAAATATGTGTGAATGTTGACTATTGCACAGAAAATTTTCAACCTCATTATTGCATGGTTATGTGCATGCATGCGTGATTGCATGACAGAAGGAAAAATTACCTTTACCTCATCATTTCATTTCAGTGTCTTCCTCTATTGAAAGCCATTCTTCCTATCTTTACACACTCTTCTATGATTTTTTTTGTGCAATTGGCAATCACTTTATCACAAAAGAACTTTCTTGCTAGTCTTGTCATATCATTCCCAATTCTTGAAATTATTTCTAGAAGATGGATATCCCCATGAGATTGTGTATCAATTCAAATTTGATTTCAAAGGTTCCATACCTCTTGATCCTTGAGAAAAGATTCACAAAAATGCTTGTCTCATCATTTAAAACTTTTGATCTTCATACTACAATAGTAGAAATTGCTTAAAAAAAATGCATAACCCTCTATTACTTTCAAAGCATCATAAATTTTGATAAAATTGCCCCATAAAACCAATTTTTTTATGACTAAAGGTAATTAAAGCTTGGAATAAAACTGAGTCAATTTGACATTTTTCCAATGTGTGATCCTTGAATCTTTTGAAAATTGATGATTACTATTTAAAATGATTTTGAATGAGTCAAATGACAATCTGGTCTATCAAATGGATGGGATGATTTAACACAGCAAGGTCTTGGTCTACAATAAAAGTTTTTTTTTTTACCATTTCATGGGGGAAAGAAGAAAAGTTGAAATTTCTTTGTCTAAGCTCACAAATGTATAACGATATAGGATCAAATTTTGTAAAAAGATTCTTTTCAAATCACAATCAAATTTGACTCTCTAATTCTCATGATGTGTGGCAAAATGATAAATGTCAAAACCAGCTATTACAAGCTTAATATTGCAGAAGCCTATTTTGAAATAGATAGGCTCAAAATTCAGTATGGATTTTTCTAATAGATCTTGAATCTTTAAGGGTGCTTGGGAGTCTTAAAAAGTGTCCAACGCATTCTAGCTACCTTGAAATGGTCCCTTACTAGTGCTTCTAGTTATTGCCTTAGTTAAAATCATGAGTGGCTTCATAAGTTCCCATCTTCACTCTAGACTGCCCTTTTGAGTTTTCACCCTAGAGCTTCATCTTTTTCACTAATTTTTTCTCTCTTTTTTCTTTCTCTTCTCTTGTTTTTTTGGATTGATTGTTCCATCATGCACTTAAAAAATTCAAACTTGGTCCAAAATTACTTAAGGAATTCAAGAAGGTAATTTTAGCAAAGAAAAGAAGTCAAGGTCTCATATTCTATGTGATGATCTTTTTCTATAAGATAGCTCTTCAATTTAAGTATCCGCACATGATCAAAATAGACTTCTTCAAGCACGTAATGTAGTTTATGGTTAAGGGTTTTGAAAAAAATAGATACAAAGGCCCAAAACATGTATTTAAAGGTGATTAAACCAAGGATCATTTATTACCGCACTAAGGACTCTTTTAAGATATTTGTCTTTTTTCAAAGCATGTTTTTTCCATCATTCTCTTCTATGCTTTTTCTTTCTTCCTTTCTTTTTCAATTTTCATTTTTATTTCATTTTTTTTACAATTTTTTAATCTTCATGTTGATGGATTGAGTTCGAAACTTTAAGAACTCAAATTCGCATCTGCTCCCCATAATATAAAATATGTTTGTTTTTCCCTTAGAATGAATCTTCTATCATCCATGCTTTTGACAGAAATTTTTCTTCATAATTGCCCCATAATGTGGGAGGTGATCCTTGGTTGAGGTGCATTTTAGAGACAATTGATTAGGCTCAAAGGGGTAGCAAGTGGATAATTTCTCATTTGTGAAGGGACAATGAAACATGGCCATTTATCCTCTCAACTATGGTTACTTATATTGAAGAGCAATTCCCTATAAAGGAATATTTTAAGATCAAAGGTTGATTTTTCTTCATTTTTTTTCTACTTTTGACACCATTTGAGTATTTCAAGTGCATAATGTTACTATCAACTTTCCTCGCCATTCTCTCACTTTCTCGTTGCTTTTTTTTTTGTTTGTTTTTTTTCTTTTCTTCATAACTGAAGATTGAATCAACCTTTTTAAAGTGAAAGGATTCATCAAGAATGTGTTTTTTTTCTTAATCAGCCACTTAAATGAAGGCTCAGGAGACAACTCTTAACAATAAAGGTTCCTTAGAAGCCTTCAAAGATCTAATATCAGAATACCTTCCATGATTAACTCTTTATAGCAAGAAATACTTTTGCTAAATGAGAGGGAAAAAAGGGCTATTTTTAAAGCCAAAGTGTCATGGAGGTTTTGGGTAATCTTGTTTTTTGGTCATCATTCCCCAGAATAAGGTAAAAGATGATTTTGAAAGGTTCACATTTGGTATACAGTTAAAAGAATTTGAGAGGTTTTGGTATATTTGAGACTTTAGCATAGTCTTGACATTTATGAACCTATCACATTCAGAGTCTTTATAAGAGTGCCTGATTTGCTTGATTTTGAAAGAAAGAATTTTGCAAAATAATCAATTATAACATTGGTCATCGCCTAGACAAAGATCATTGTCCTTTGGTATCACATGATAAGGTTAATAAACTTTTGAAACCTTGCTTCCTTTTGGACTCGAGTTCTTGAATAGTCTTTATTTGAATAGTCTTGGGTTCCAAAGTTTTTGAAGAAATGGTTAGAGAATGTTTGCAAGGACAAGTTTGTTCCATACAGTAACCATCAATTCTTTCGAGATCATGTGCACATTTTATTGCCAAAAACCTTTTTTCCTTTATGACCCTTATCTTTTTTTTTTATTTAATTTTTTTATTTTTATGATTTTGAAAACATGTTTTAAAACCTTTATTGAATTAATTGTATCGCATCATAAAACTTCAAAAATTTTCATTCAATAAAAACATTAACGCTTCAATTGCAACTCTTAACAAAATCCTACTTATGCCATGCATCTAACTACAAAATAAAAACTTCGAATCATCCATTTTTCCTACAAGTAATTTGCTTGAGACTTGAGGCTTTTTCAACTTCCTAACAATAGCCCACTCTATGGCACAACCAATTTCCAACGTTCCATAAGCTCAAGAGTCAAACTGCCATCCTTGATGAGATTTTCAATTTTCTCTTTCAATTGCCTACATTTCTCCGTTGAGTGTCTAATTACCCCCATGTGATAGTCACATTTAGCATTAGAGTCATAATTCCTTTCCAATGGGTTTGGAACTATCTTCATTGGCACCATACTGAGGTATTGATTCTCAATTAGTATAGGCAAAAGTTTAGAGATTAGCATGGGCAATTGGCGAAGGTTTGGTTTTGGAAATGATTGAGGCATAAGTGGAGGTGTGGGTGCTCTTACATGAAAAATTGGTTGTAGAATCAGTTGATAAGGATACAAGTTATGATTTAGAGTGGGGTAGAAAGGTTGGTATGCGGGATGAAGATGGTACGGATTGATGCCCCATGGTTGCTCTTCACATGTAATAACTCGTGCCTCCCCTTTCCTTTTCTTTGAGGCATTACAATTTTCCATGCTACTAACACTATTCTCCACAATTTTACCCTTCTTAATTGCATTCTTAATCATCTCTACTGAAATCACTATGTCAGCGAAGTTCTTGGTAGCATTTTCGATTAGCCTATCATAGTATGGTGGTGGTAGAATACCAATAAAAAACATTGTTATTTCTTTTTCAGTGAGAGGTGGTTGAACCTATGCAGCTACATCTCTCCATCTTTGAGCGTATTCCTTAAAACTTTTAGTGTTTCTCTTCTCCATGTTTTGCAAAGAAAGTCTATCCGGGGCCATGTCCAAGACATGTTTGTATTAGACTAAGAATGCTCTTGCAAGATTTTTCCAAGAACTAATGTGATTCGTATCCAATATCCAAGAGACATATTATTATGATTAAATTGTTATTTATTAATACCCTTTATGATAATTTTAACCAAAATTAGAATTTATATAAATTGTTTTGTCAAACAGCTTATCTATAAAAAAGAGCTTATAAAAAGTAAATTTACCAAACAGTTTTAACTTAATTTTAAAAGCTATTATTTTGTACAAGAACTTTACAATAGCTTTTAAGTTAAAAAAAAAGAACAAGATGATTTTGATGACTACATTGAAAATGGTCTAAATGTATTTTTGAATGGCAAAGAATTTGTGGTTACTACTGATGATCTTGGTAATTTGTTGAAAGTTGAATGTGAGGAGGGAGAGTTTGAATTCCCAGAGAAATATGACCCTTCCTTTTTGTGGGAAATTATTACTGGGAGAAAGGAGAAATACTCATCAAAGAGCAATGCTGGTTTGATAACCAGTCCCCAGGTAAGAATTCTGCACTACTTTGTTGTAGCTAATATCTATTGTAGAAGTGGGAGTCTGAGCTACATCAGCCTTCAAGATCTTTGGCCGATGGAACATGCTTTTAATGGGATTGCTCTGAATCTAGGCAAATTCATGATTGAAAAGATGAAAGGAGCATGCAAGCTTGAGAAAATTAATCTGCCTTATGGAAATGTTCTCACATCCTTGGTGCAGAAAAAGGGAGTATGGGCAAAAAGATATGAACTTGATATGGTAAAGAGTAGAGACCAGGCTATCTACTTAAGTAGTCTACCTAAAATGGGGTACAAGTTGGATGGAGAAAAATTTACTAAAACACCCGAGGTCTTTGCAATACCAGCACCAACAGAGGCAACATCCTCTCCATTTTCTAGTGAAATGATTTTCAATCTATTAATGAGGATGGATGGAAAGCTCACTGATCAAGGAGTTAGATTGTAAAAAATTGAAGAGAAAATTGCTGAACTGGAAAATGAACTAAAGGGAAAGGAAAAAATGCCATTAGAACCTACTGCTACAGATTCTTCTGAAACACGAAGTGTTGCACCAGCACAGCAAGGTGTTGGAGGTTCAGCTTTGCAAGTAGAAGGGTCTACTCCTCATGGTACAAGTCATGGTGTTCAAGCTGAAGGCTCCACCTACAGAACTGCCAACCCTATCCTTTAGATAGAGGACTTTCACCCTAGTGTTGATTAACTAGTTAAGGCCCCCTCACCTGAACACCAAAGCAAAGATAAATCAGAACAAGGAACAAAAGTGCTAGGTTCACCAGATGAAAATGCTCCTTCAGAACCTGAGAAACAACAACCTTCCCCTCCAAATTCAGATGAGGTATCCATTATGGATGTCTTCCACCAAATGGTTAAGGAAGAACAGGTTGAAAAGAAAGCTACCAAGGTAGAAGCTCAGCAAGATACATATGCACCAGCCCTTAGAATGAAAGCAAAATCTGTAAAAGGGAAATAAAAAGTTCCTACAGCACCACAGACAAAGACAAAACCACCTGCCAAAGGGAAGAAAACAATGGCAACAAAAACAGCATTCTTCAAAAGAAGGAAGTCCTCTAGATTGGTAGAAAAGTCCAAGCCAACAGCAGCTTCTTCTCTACAAGAACCACTTGAAGTGTCTGACACACCCTTACCTGATCCCCTTTCCCAAAAATTACCCCTAGTCTCCTATCCTCAACCCTTAGATGTCCAATATGGCATTGATGAGTCATCTTCCTCATCCTCTTCAAATGATGCTTAGAAATTGATGATGACAAAAAGAGGGAGGGATATGGCAGAACCTTAGTGGGGGAAGGAACCAGGAAATTAATCAACAAAATGTTAAGGTGGAAGAACCAGGAATTTAGAAAAGAAAGGAAGCAGAAATTAATAAGGGGTAATTTAGGAATATCAGCTGTTGTTTTCTGTTTTCCTGTTGTTTGTGCCATGATGGCATTTGAACACTTGAACTTAATTTTGTTGCTTATATGTTTGTGTGAAAAATGGATGCTAATATGTTTATGGTATTTTGCTGCTGATAATTGAATATTTGTTGATATTTTGCTGTTTATGGTATTTTGACTGCTGTTGATAAAAGTCTGATACTACACTAATGTTGGGACTGTATACTGATTACTGGTTTTTCTTATAAATTGTGTTTGTGAATGGATATGGATTCTGTGTATAGAATATCAGTTGAATGATGAATGATATAGACAAAATCTAATAACAATATGCTGTTAACAGACACTGTAAAATTTTGATGATAATCTGCCAATATTCATTTGCTGTAAACCACTTTATAATCTGCATATTTATACTTTGAATGCATAGTGACATTTTTTATATAACATGAATGAAATCTATTGAAATGAATAAGCAAAATATGCACATACTAAGGGGGAGCAATTCTCATTTTCTGCAGAAATTAAAAAGAATAAATAATCACTGTGCTATTAAACAAGGAATGTTTTGTCATCATAAAAAAGGGGGAGATTGTTGGCTCTATTAGTTTTTGATGATAATAAAACATTCCCATTTCATTTGTGTCTAACATAACCTAAGTGTGCAGGACAGATAATGTATAAAAATAATAAATCTATTCTTCAAAAGTGTATGTCAAAAATCATGAGAATAAGGAGACATGATTGATCAACAAGAAGGAAGCTCTTTAGTTGAATAATGAAGAATGTTGGTTGGCTAAAATTCAAATTAGAGAAATGGCGGGCTGAAGAGTATTGAGAAACAGAACTGACTTAGTCAACCAAGATGTGAGTTTGTTGACTAAGAAGCTACTACCAAAAATTTAGACTTCAAGACAGAACCAACTTAGTCGACCAAGAAATAAGTTAGTCGACTAAGTGATCTTTGCCAGAATCTAAGACTAGAAGAACCAGCTTAGTCGACCAAGACGAAAGTTAGTCGACTAAGAGCTCTCTGTCTATAATTTGAACCAGAGCACTAAAAGACAAATTAATGGCTAGAACCAACTATCAACTATTTTCAACGGCCATAAACTGTCAAACTGCCATTATAGTTGTTTTTCCATGTATAAAAGGGTTTTCCAACAATTAGAAATCACTTTTTGAAAAGTTTTTGAAAGTTTTGGAAGCGATTTGAGTCATATAGAGCTGAAAAATCAGAAAATCTCCTCTGCACTTTTCTGCACTTAAACGTCAATATTTTGTATTTGTATTTTGCACTCAACCTTGTACCATTTATATCAACCCGTGATCATAGATACCTTCTTTTACTTCTTTTCTTGTATTCTTAGAGTAAGAGAGACTCTTTAAGTGGTTGTTTCAAGTTAGGTTTGCTTGAATGTGTTAAGGTTCTAACTTAGCCTTAAAAAGTTAGTTGTTGGGTTTTGGTTGATCCCTTGAAAAACCATTATTGTAGGTTGGGGTTGAGCCATTGAAAAACCACTTTGGGTTTTGATTGAGCTTGTGAAAAACCATTGTGAATGGTTGTGGTTAAGCCTTTGAAAATTTACTTTAAGTTTTACTTTAGCCCGTGAAAAACTATTGTGAAAAGTTTTGGCTGAGCCTTGTGAAAGCCATTGTAAAGTTTGGTGAAAGCTTGTGAATTTCATCGGTTCTTAGTAGATTGATTGAAAAATCCTTGGTTGGATAATCAAGGTAGTGGATGTAAGTCTTGGATTGAACCACTCTAAATTCTACTGTCTTGTTTACTTTGTTTTTGTTTTATTTTCATACTTTCTTTTATCTTGCATTTGTCTACACTTAGAGACAACCTTTGAAAGAGCGAAATTGTGATATTCACCCCCTTTCTAGCACATATTATTGGGACCAACAAAGATTGAAGCTGAAACCATATGAGAGAGAAAGCTGGTGAGATTTTTTAGAGAGAAGAGAGAGTGCCGCCACTAGAGAGAGAAAATAAGGGAAAAAAAATGAAGGGATAAGGAAGAAAGGGAGCGTTTATATTTAGATATGGACCAAACATCGCCGTTTTGGTGAATGAGTGTAGACAACTAAAGAGCTTGAAATAGCGTTGTTCGGAGGAAGGAGGTTGAATCCTTGAAGTGGGGCAAGCGGGCCTTCTACTGATTCGGTTTCCCCTTGACCGGATTTGGGCTCAAATCTTGGGTAAGCTTTGAACCTTTGACATATGGAGTTTGTAGCTTAATGATTGGTTTGATTGTTTTCATTTTTTAGAATCATTAATATAGTTTTATGCAAATGATAAGTAAAAGTAATAATGATTATAAACAAAATGGAAACAGAAAGATATGTTTGTGTTGTAATATGAATGTTAGAAATATAGAAAATTTACTGAAATAGGAGATATAAAAATAGATAAGAATAAACATTTAGTAATATAAGTATATTCGAGTGGTAGAAAAGAAAAAAAATATATATATATATATATTTAGTTACATGAAAAGGGGAATAAAATTAGGCAGAAAAAGAAATAGAAAAATTACTTAGTTATAAAAACATATTTAGGTATACAAAAAATACAATGGTGAAATAAAGAAGTATTTAGTAAAAAATGATAGATTTAGGCAAAAGAACAAGAAGAGAAAAAGGGGGATAAATGAACCAAAATGAGTTGATGCTTGATAAAAAAAATATATAGATTAAATTAAGTAAAAGATGGAAATTATTTGCTAATGGACGGATTGGGATAGATGAAAAACATAAAAGAACACATTAGGTTATAAAAATAGATTTAATAAGTGAGTAAAATGAAAATTGGGGCAAGGTGAAGAATTATTCGTATAAATAAGACAAGTACTTAATTTTGTATCGATGATGGGACAATTGTTCGGGATGTGAGAAGTCACAATTTTTGAATTAATTTTCTCTACGCTCGGAATCCAAATTAGGGCTCCACCAGTATGATGGGAGGGTCTCGATTTTGAGATTTCGAGATTTTAAATTTTGATAAAACAAAAATTATTGTATAATGAATTAGCCCAAATATAAGTACAAATATAATAAATATAAAAGAAAAGATGACCTATGCTCATTTAAGTCGTTAAGGGATGAAGATGAAAGTATAAGAATTATACCTATGATAATAATAAATAGATAAATAAATAAAATGAAATAAATAGAATTCTCATTTATGGATGATAAACTAATTCAAAGAGATAGTTTTATAAAAAAATAGAGAGATGATGAAAATGGGATAAAAATGAATTTATTTAATATAGATAAGTAATCATTCATTTAATACCAATGATGGGATTTTCGTTTGAAACGCGAGGAGTCGCAATTCCGAAAGGAATTCTCCATAGGTTCAGGAATTAAATTAAGACCCCACCAGTACGATAAGAGGGTCCTATGTAAAACCCGACCTTATAAAATACTTGTCATGACATACATGTGATGATAGCATTATTGCATGTTAGGAGAGTCTCGAAAAATTTACAAAAGTAGGTATTGTACCTAGAGGTACAACAAAGTTGATTTAAGCCTCGAACTAGATCAAATAGAGAATTTGAGATGAAATTAAGGATATTAAAGTACCAGAATGGTTTAATATGGTGATTTGGAGTTCAAAGATCAATTTGGAGTCAAACCGAAATTTTCACTATCCAGGGGTAAAATGGTTATTTGCCACTTGGGGACAAAATGAGAATTTTTAGAAAAAATATTTTGGCCCCATTTGACTTATTAGAGTATGATTTGAGTATTGGAGTATGATTTGAGGTTAAGAAGTGAAAAAAAAATTGTAATTCCGATATTTTTTTAAAGCATAGGGGTAAAATGGTAATTTTATCACCAGTGGCAAAATTGTAATTTTACACCATCATGACATTTGTCAAGCTCCAGAATTCTACCTATTATTATTTTATGGTATGGATAAATATTAGAGCATTTGTGGTGGTGAGAAAAGGCTTAAAAATTAAGTTAAAACAAATGGACTAATAAAAAGGTGACATGTGTAAAAAATTTAATATTTTTATATTGCCATTTAAAAACCAGCCCACACTCTTCCAC
>NC_030858.1:15162831-15176619 GCF_000208745.1 Theobroma cacao | reverse complement strand
TTATATTTACCTTAGTATGAGAGGCGCGGAGGATATCTCCTAAGGTACGATAGAGTTTACTTCACGTTGAACCACCACTTGAGGATGAACTCTGCCAACGCCAAGGGATGGCTAAATTATGTTTTTATGAGTAGTTGTTAACTTAATAACCTTGGCGGACCCGGTTGAATGCCTCGGCCAAGGTATCACCGAGTATGATTTTTGGCACGAGCCAAGTTTTTGAGAAAATTATAATTCGAGATGTGTATTATAATGAAATGTGTTGTTTTATATATATGATTTGAAACAAGTACAAAATGTTGTGGATTATGGTATGATGAAAAGTTAACTGTCTCCATTTACTTGGCTTTAGATGTTAATGACGGACTTTGTTTACTCACTGAGTTTATGAAAACTCACCTTTTCTTTTTTTTAACCATTTCAGGTTTAGGATCTCTTTTATGAGTTTATATAGGCAGTCGATTCATCAAAGATCTCTTTTGGACTTACTTCCTTGGAAATCGTAAGTCTACATTTTAGCACACTTTTGGTTATCTCAGGCTCCGTATGCCACTATAGGATAATTTTGAATACCTAGTTTACTGTATCACTATGTGTATAAATTTATTTTGTTCTCACGCTACAAAAATTATTTATGTATAGTTCTATAAAAATTGTTATATAAGAAAATAGAATATATTATCGAATATTTTTATTTAGTCTAATTAGTCAACTTTTCACTCCAAATGGATGATTTAGATTACAAAAATTTATTTTTAATCGGAAATGGATATCTTTCTACCATACGATGTATTTTTATCAGGTTTCGAAATTTTCAGGTAAAAATGACCAAAATACCCCTGTGTGGTCAAAATTTTATTTTGATTGTTTTCAATCTAAAATAGTTTATATTCTCTTAAAACTCAATATTTAGTAACTATTGCTCACAGGGGAAGTGGAAAACTGATGCAAGAGCCTTGCGAGGTTTCGGTGGACATACCGGGTAATGAATATTTACCGAGACTTCGCGACGGTTGTCACGGGCTCAAAGAAAGTGCCGGGTCGTGACATCCTAATTCTAAAATCTCAATGTTTCTAATTTTAAATAGATAA
Source organism: Theobroma cacao (assembly GCF_000208745.1). Lineage (NCBI taxonomy): Eukaryota > Viridiplantae > Streptophyta > Magnoliopsida > Malvales > Malvaceae > Theobroma > Theobroma cacao. The sequence continues at coordinate 15,175,527 of NC_030858.1, read as the reverse complement.
AAATTATTATACAATAAGTTAGTCAGGATATAGAAATGAATATAATAAACATAAAAGAATAAATAGCGTATGTTTGTTAAAGTTATCAAAAGATAAATTTAAAAATTATAAGATAATACTAATAATAATAATTAAATATTAAGATATTTAATAATGGAGAGTCATAATAATGAGCATGTTTATAGTATAAAAGTTAAACACTATGTGAATAAAACATATAATAAAAAAGGGAACATTGAATCAAAAAAAAAATATATATATATATAATTATGAAACAAGATGTTTTATTAGGTATGCACTTAAATAGCATATAAATGTACATATATATAATTCATAATATACATATTTATAAAGAAAAATGATAGAGAAGGGAAGTCTTAAGGAAATAAAAGAGATACATGAGGCCTTAAAAATAAAATAATGAATTTCATAAGCATAGCATACATCATTATTGCATCGTAAATGTCACTGCATATAGATACCATTATTTACGGGTATAAGTCCTGATGATGAGATTTTTCGAAAATCTTACGAAGGCGAGTGTCTCTCGAAAAGTTTCCTAGGTGAAAGGATGTACTTGGGTCCCACCAGTACGATGGGAGGGCTCGGGAAACATCTTTAATAAAAAGGCTTTTGCTTACAATAGGTTTACATTAATGAAAATATAATTTCTTCTAAAAAGCGTACGATAACCCCAAGGATGGGATTTATTTGTCAAATTTACGAAGGCGAATTTCTCGGATAATTCTCTAGGTAAGAGAATATCCCTGGATCCCACCAGCATGATGGGTGGATTTGGAAAATGTCCTCAATAAAAGGTTATTCATCCGACATTATTTAAATTTTATTTCATGCATTTCATGAATGCATCATGTGCATATCATACTCACAAAGTCAAAATAAAATATTTTAATAGAAAACAAAATAAATGAATAATGATTAAGGAAACATAATAAATTTAAGATTTAAAGTTCCAATAGGATAATCTATGATCAAATGGTACCGTTCATGGAAAGAGCGTCATGGAGTTCTAATCCTTCCTCGGGTGTAACCGCACTCCCAAACCTAATCCTAAAGAAAAAACGTAAACCAGTTTAAAATTCTCTTGACGGACTTAAAATCAATTTAAGATCTCGTCAATAGGTGGCCAATCACACCTAGGAAAAAAAGATTGGTGGCGACTCCTAACTGTTTTCCATCATCTAGCGGTCGGGTTCTCGGACGCACGCGTTACGACAGATGGCGACTCCACTAGAGACGTCGAGAGTCGAACCATTAAATAATAATAGGTTATCCAAGGCTTTAAATAATTCAATGTTTCCTTAGTATTAATGATTTACTTTGCATATTTTGTTCGATACATTTATTTATTTCGCTATTATTACTTTATTGCTTTTAATAATTACGGGAATTTAGGATAGAGGGATGTGAGATTATTAGTCCAAAATCGATATATTCCTTCACACACACAACACATTTTGCATTCATGCATAAGCCTTTTACCCGGGCTATGTTCATTTTTAGGAGGGAGTTTAGTAGATACGCTCTCGTGAGGTGATAACCTCTGCACGGGTTAGTGAAGACTCCCACTCAAATCAAACCTAATCCATTCGAAGCTTGTAATGGGTGAGGACCGGGGTGCCTCACTAGTCCGCATGGACAATAGTGAGGAACGATTTGGGAATCTTTAGCTTCGTTCATAATCCAAACTCAACGTATAGAATACTATGAGCAACCTTCTTCTAGGTAGAGCCTTACCGGTGAGAATGTACTCTTAAATAGGAACACATGAAGGAATACTTCTCAGTCTCTCTATTTGATTTCTTGTATAACATTATGAAAAAAAAAAGAAAAAAATGAATAAATGTAGAGCTGATGAAGATATCAATATCGATAATAATTTTGACTATTACTCCTTAAACGACATCTTGCTCAGTCTAAAAAATATATATATAATAAATAACAAAAAAAAAGTTCTTTCTTCAAGTGATATTTTTAAAAAATAATAAAAAAAAGAAAAACAAAGGTCTTCCATTTAAATAGGAATGAAAAGAGAAATAAAAGGGTTTTTCATTTCTTTCATTACATTAAAAAAAAAAGAGAAAAAAAGATTTTAATTTTGAATAGATCTTCCACTTCTCATTTTACATGATTTTTAATAAAATGGTTTTTATTGTACTCGCATTACATGTGTAGTGTTTAAATTTTCTTACATTTTGGGGGTACTCCATTGCATATCACTTCATCCATTCATCAAAGCATCTTTACATTTCATGCATTCGTACACATGACATATTTGCATCCATATCCATGTATTCATCTTTTCTTTATTTCTAGCTATATTTATTCCCATAATAAAGAACCGCACAATTTTATTAGGTTTGAAGGAAATAGAACAAATCCACATTTATGGAAAACATCTAGAAAAGTTCCAGTCAAATTTCAAAATTCTTTTCTAATTTATTTGATTTGAGTTAAGGGGGTTGAAGGATATGGAACATCAATTAGAAGCAAGGATAAACGCACTAGAGCGCAATCAAGAAGAGTTCGGACATGATCTTCGAGAGATGAAAGAACAAATTGCCAAATTGATGAAAATGGTTGAATGTCTCAACAAAACCAATGGAATTCACCCTCAAGAATTTCAATCGCTTCAAACTGAACCACGCCTTAAGCGACCATTGAAGGAAGGCCAATTTGTTTTTGATAGGACTAACATTTCACTCAGTGACCCAAGTAAAGATTAGGGTTTAAAAAAAGTTATGAAAGGGATGGACGAGTTGAATATGTAGATGATTGAATTAAAGAGCTCAATATCCAATATGGGACCTCTAGGCCCTACATCACCTTCAAACAATGGTTTGCCATCGAGCACATACTTCCAACCTACCACTTTTCGACCAACTTTTCAACCCATGAATATTGGTCTGCGTCCAAGTTTGCACCCTTGCCCAAACACCTTTTGACCACTTTTTCAACAAGCTCATCAAGCTCAATTGTTCACACCATCACCTACCACCCTTGTTTCTAACCTAGGTGTCATCCAAAAAGAAACTACATAAACAGTTGGAGCCCATTCCCATTTCTTACGGAGAACTTTTTCACCAATTGGTTCAGGATCACCGTGTTGCTGCTATGCCTATGGAACCCTTGAAACCTCCATTTCTAAAGTGGTACAATCCAAATGCAAAATGTGATTATCATGGTGGAGTCATGGGACATTCCATTGAAGATTGTATTGCATTCAAGCATAAGGTACAAACATTGATAGATGCAAAGTGGTTTAATCCAACAAAGATGGTCAGGCAGGGTGATAAGATGTCCAAATAGGCGTCTAGGTGGCAAAAGTGGACTTTATTGGGACTTTTTCTTTTTGAGTAAAAGTTTTTAAGGTTTTAGGACATTTAATGTTTAGACATGGTTGTGCTTAACCTCTTTTGAAGTTTGTACAAAAATGGATTTATGTTAATGAACAATTATTAGAAAATGAATGTGTTCCTTGAATGATGCAAGAAAATTATCATAATTTGGATCAAATGTATCAATTATTGACTTTTCAAATTCTATTTAAGCATATTCTGAATTTTTTTCATAACAACAAGGAGGATTACTCAAAAATAATAAAAAAAAAATAACAAAAAAATGATGATTAATGGAAAAATTAATGTTTTACACAACTTAGATTTTGTTGTAATCTCATCATGCATAAAAGGTGCCCCGAATCATTCATCATCTATTGACTCATAAGTCATCTTACCATGCATTTAAAAATCAATTGGTTTTGACACCCATGCATTTATCGTTCATCCATTTTTTGTAAGTACTGTCATTTGACTTCGCTACATACAATGAAAGGAAAGGCAACAATGTTATTGGTTACATAGGATAGAAGATCTTTTCCTAAGTTTTGTATGAAGAAGGAGTATATTTAGGAAGATCTTCAGTAAGGTATAACTTATCACTCAATCTAATTTGTTTCCATTTTGTGAAAAGATAAAAGCTCAAGAAAGGCCTTGAGCTGTTTGTGCAATATGTGGACTCAAATTAAAATCATGGGAGATGAGCAGTCAAAACGAATCGACGAGATCGAGAAACGTTAGGACGAGATAAAGGAACAGTTGAAAAGGTTAATGGAGATGATGATTACTAGTAAAGAGGAAAGGTCTTTCGAAGGATCATTAGGTTTGCAAAGATAGAGCTAATTGTAGGTGAAAGAGCAAATTATGTAATTTTCGGGGGCAAATTTCTTTGACCAAACTCCTATTCTTGACTTAGATAATCCTGAAAAGTAAGAAAAATTGAAAGTAAAATCTTCTGAGCTAAAGAAATAATTACGAATGCAGCAAAAGCATGACCTTTTGGATAAACGCCTTAAAGCTATTGAAAAGATGGACATCTATGGTTCTGTTGATGCAATAGACTTGTGTTTGGTACCTGATGTGATTATCCCACCTAAGTTCAAAGTATTAGATTTTGAGAAATATGATGGAACCAAATGCCCAAAAGCCCATATCGTTATATATTGTTAGAAGATGGCAGCACATGCACATGATGATAAACTCTTGATTCATTATTTCCAAAATAGCCTAACAAAGTCTGCAGCTAAATGGCGTGCTCAATTGGATAGGAATCACATTAGTTCTTGAAAAGATCTTGCAAGAGCATTCTTAGTCTAATACAAACATGTCTTGGACATGGCCCCGGATAGACTTTCTTTGCAAAACATGGAGAAGAGAGACACTGAAAGTTTTAAGGAATACGTTCAAAGATGGAGAGATGTTGCTACACAGGTTCAACCATCTTTCACTAAAAAAGAAACAACATTTTTTTTTATTGGTATTCTAGCACCACTATACTATGATAGGCTAATCGAAAATGCTACCAAGAACTTCATTGACATAGTGATTTCAGGAGAGATGATTGAGAATAAAATTAAGAAGGGTAAAATTGAAGAGAATAGTGTCAGTAGCATGGAAAATTATAATGCCTCAAAGAAAAGGAAAAGGATGGCACGAGTTATTACATGTGAAGAGCAACCATGGGGCATCAATCCATACCGTCTTCATCCCACATACCAACCTTTCTACCTCACTCTAAATCATAACTTGTATCCCTATCAACTGATTCTATGACCAATTTTTCATGTAAAAGCACCCACACCTCTACTTATGCCTCAATCATTTCCAAAACCAAACCTTCGCCAATTGCCCATGTCGATCTCTAAACTTTTGCCATGTTTCATTGTCCCTTCACAAATGAGAAATTATCCACTTGCTACCCTTTTGAGCTTATTAAATTGTCTCTAAAATGCACCTCAACCAAGGATCACCTCCCACATTATGGGGCAATTATGAAGAAAAATTTTTGTCAAAAGCATGGATGATAGAAGATTCATTAAGGGAAAAACGAACATATTTTATATTATGGGGAGCAGATGCGAATTTGAGTTCTTGAAAGTTTCGAACTCAATCCATCAATATGAAGATTGAAATAAAAAGAAAAAAAATGAAATGAAAATGAAAATTAAAAAAGAAAGGAAGAAAGAAAAAACAGAGAAGAGAAATGGTGGAAAAAGTATGCTTTGAAAAAGGACAAATGTCTTAAAAGAGTCCTTAGCGCGGTAATAAATAATCCTTGGTTTAATCACCTTTAAATACATGTTTTAGGATTTTGTATCCATTTTTTTCATAACCCTTAACCATAGCCTACATTACGTGCTTGAAGAAGTCCATTTTGATGAAGTATGGATACTTCAATTGAAAAGTTATCTTATAGAAAGAGATCATCACATAGAAGATGAGACCTTGACTTTTTTTCTTTGCTAAAATTGCCTTCTTGAATCCCTTAAGTCATTTTGGATCAAGTTCAAATTTTTTAAGTGCATGATGGAACAATAAAAAAAAAAAGAGAAAGAAAAAAGAAAAAAAAGGAGAAAAGTTAGTGAAAAAGATGAAACTCTAGGGTGAAAACCCGAAAAGGTAGTCTAGAGTGAAGATGGGAACTTATGAAGCCACTCATGATTTTAACTAAGGCAATAATAAGAAGCACTAAAGAGGAACCATTTCAAGGCAGCTAGAATGCGTTGGACACTTTTTAAGACTCTCAAGCACCCTTAAAGATTCAAGATCTATTGAAAAAATCCATATTGAATTTTGAGCCTATCTATTTCAAAATAGCCTTCTACAATACTAAGCTTGTAATAGTTGATCTTGACATTTATCATCTTGCCACACATCATGAGAATTAGAGAGTGTCAAATTTGATTGTGATTTGAAAAGTATCTTTTTGCAAAATTTGATCCTAAATCATTATACATTTGTGAGTTTAGACAAAGAAATTTCAACTTTTCTTCTTTCCCCCATGAAATGGTGAAAAAACTTTTATTGTAGACCAAGACCTTGATGTGTTAAACCATTCAATCCATTTGAAAGACCAAATTGTCATTTGCCTCATCAAAAATCATTTCAAATAGTAATCATCGATTTTCAAGAGATTCAAGTATCACACATTGGAAAAATGTCAAATTGACTCAGTTATGTTCTAAGCTTTAATTACCTTTAATCATAAAAAATTGATTATGTAAAGCAATTTTATCAAAATTCAGGATGCTTTGAAAATAATAGAGGATTCTGCATTTTTGTAAAGTAACTTCTACTATTGTAATATGAAGATCAAAAGTTTTAAATGATGAGACAAGCATTTTTGTGAATCTTTTCTCAAGTATCAAAAGGTATGGAACCTTTGAAATCAAATTTGAATTAATATACGATCTCATAGGGATATCCATCTTCGGGAAATAACTTCAAGAATTGGGAATGATATGACAAGACTAGTAAGAAAGTTTTTTTGTGATAAAGTGATTGGCAATTGCACAAAAAAATCATTGAAGAGCGTGCAAAGATAAGAAGAATGGCTTTCAATAGAGGAAGACACTGAAATAAAATGATGAGATAAAGGTAATTTTTCCTCTTGTCATGCAATCATGCATGCATGCACATGACCATGCAACAGTGAGGTTGGAAATTTTCTGAGCAATAATCAACATTCACCCATATTTCTATGCTTTAGGAAAGGTAAAAATCCATGCAACACAAAAAACCATGCAAAGACATCAAGCTTTGATTAATTTGAGAACCATTTTGAAAAATTTCAGATAATTAATATCAAGATTTTTAAAGTTACGTTGCCTCAGTTTTTAGGAGCCACATTTTTCTCTCAAAACCTCCGGGTAATTAGTTTCAAGATTTTTAAAGTTACGTTGCCTTAGTTTTGAAGAGCCACATTTTTCTCTTAAAACCTCTTAGTGTATTTTCGAAGACTTTTGGGTGTATTTTCTAAAACTTTCGGGTACATTTTCAAAACCTCCGAGTACATTCTTAAAACCTTCGAGTGCATTCTATAAAGCCTCGGGGTATATTCTCTCAAAATCTCTGGGTACATTTCCAAAGCTTCCAGGTAATTAGTTTCAAAATTTTTTAAAGTTACGTTGCCTCATTTTTTAGAAGCCACATTTTTCTCTTAAAACCTCCGGGTGTATTTTCTAAGACTTTCAAGTGTATTTTCTAAAACCTCTGAGTACATTTTCAAAACCTCTTGATACATTCTTAAAACCTCCGGGTACATTCTATAAAGCCTCCAGGTACATTTTCTCAAAACCTCTTGGTACATTTCCAAAGCCTCTTGGTAATTAGTTTCAAAAATTTTTAAAGTTACGTTGCTTCATTTTTTAGAAGCCACATTTTTCTCTCAAAACTTTCGAGTACATTTTTTTAAAAAAACCTCTAGATACATCTCCAAAACCACCCGGTAATCATTTGTTTTCTTTAAAATTGTGGAGCTTTCTTAAGAAAAGTTCTTAATTTTCTTTCAAAAAAAAAAGAACAAAAAAGCTTCGAAAGAAGAATTAATAAATTAGGTCAAGTACAGTGTCTACGTCTTTGTAGTATTTCGGATTATCGAAATGTGCAAAGAGAGGCAGCTGTAGATACTATACTTTTTCATTATTGGTATTATTTATTTGTTTTGTGTGTTAATTAAACATTATAGAGGACAAAATAATAGTAAAAAAAAAGGATAAAATAATAGTAAAAAAAAAGAAATGTAAAAGTTGTACGACTGGCAAGGTGCGGACACACCTTGCTAGTCACAATGTTGTGCCAGACACAAAAAATTTACGTCTGACAGAAGGTGGAAATGGCATCCCCAAGAGTGTAATTGAGTATAAAGGTGCTACAGTAACAACTACAAAAAAAAAAAACAGAAACCAAACATCAAAAAAACCCCTAGCAGCATCAAAAATAAAATAAAAAAACCCTAAGTTTTTTAGCGGCCATAACCACAATTCACAACCAGAAAAAAATAGAAAAAAAAGTAAAAAAATATACAATGAAAAATGAAAGAAGCAAAGTAGTTTGGCTTTAGGATTTTTTAGTTTGTTTTTAGGAAGAGATTGTTAGAGAGTTTGTTTGTTTGGGTTTTAGGGGAGATTTTGGATTTTTAAGAGAGATTTTGGCTTTGGGTAATTGGCAAAGGAGTGAACTTTCTTTTGGGTTAGTGCCGTTAGTTAGAAAAGAAAGAAGATTTTGTTTTGGTGCCACCGGTTCTTGGGTAACCACTAGTTTAGAGTGGAGAAAATGAAAGATTTCAGGCCAAAAAGGGGAGGGGTTGAATCGACGTCGGTTTAGAGTGAGAGAAAGGGTAGCTTTTACCAATTTTGAGGGGTGAGGTTCTTGGGTGCGTTGTCGGTTGGAGAGGAAGGCTTTGGGTTGTTGTCGGTTTGGAGAATAGGGAAAATGATTTTGTTTGCTGTCGGCGCTGTAGGAGGAAGAGCAAAGATTGAAGCTGAAACCATATGAGAGAGAAAGCTGGTGAGAGTTTTTAGAGAGAAGAAAGAGTGTGGCCGCTAGAGAGAGAAAATGAAGGCAGAAAATAAAGAGATGAGGAAGAAAGGGAGCGTTTATATTTAGATATGGACCAAACGATGCCGTTTTGGTGAAAGAGTGTAGACAACTAAAGAGCTTGAAACGGCGTCGTTCGGAGGAAAGAGGTTGAATCCTTGAAGTGGGCTAAGCGGGCCTTCTACTGATCCGGTTTCCCCTTGAGCGGATTTGGGCTTAAATCTTGGGTAAGTTTTGGACCTTTGACATATTGAGTTTGTAGCTTAATGATTGGTTTGATTGTTTTCATTTTTGAGAATCATTAACATAGTTTTATGCAAATGATAAGTAAAAGTAATAATGATGATAAACAAAATGGAAACAGAAAGAGATATGTTTGTGTTGTAACATGAATGTTAGAAATATAGAAAATTTACTGAAATAAGAGATATAAAAATAAATAAGAATAAACATTTAGAAATATAAGTAGATTTGAGTGGTAGAAAAGAAAATATATATATATATATATTTAGTTACATGAAAAGGGAAATAAAATTAGGTAGAAAAGAAATAGAAAAATTACTTACTTATAAAAACATATTTAGGTATACAAAAAATACAATAGTGAAATAAAGAAGTATTTAGTAAAAATTGATAGATTTAGGGGAAAGAAAGAGAAGAGAAAAAGGGGGATAAATGAACCAAAATGAGTAGATGCTTGATAAAAAAATATATAGATTAAATTAAGTAAAAGATGGAAATTATTTGCTAATGGACGGATTGGGATAGATGAAAAACATAAAAGAACATATTAGGTTATAAAAATAGATTTAATAAGTGAGTAAAATGAAAATTGAGGCAAGGTGAAGAATTATTCGTATAAATAAGACAAGTACTTAATTCTGTACCGATGATGGAACAATTGTTCAGGATGTGAGAAGTCACAATTTTCGGATTAATTTTTCCTAGGCTCAGAATCCAAAATAAGGCTCCACCAGTATAATGGGAGGGTCTCGATTTTGAAATTTCAAGATTTTAAATTTTGAATAAACAAAAATTATTATATAATGAATTAGCCCAAATATAAGTACAAATATAATAAATACAAAAGAAAAGATGACCTATGCTCATTTAAGTCATTAAGAGATGAAGATAAAAGTATAAGAATGCTACCTATGATAATAATAAATAGATAAATAAATAAAATGAAATAAATAGAATTCTCATTTATGGATGATAAACTAATTCAAAGAGATAGTTTTATAAAAATATAGAGAGATGATGAAAATGGGATAAAAATGAATTTATTTAATATAGATAAGATAATCATTAATTTAATACCGATGATGGGATTTTCGTTTGGAATGCGAGGAGTTGCAATTCCGAAAGGAATTCTTCCTAGGTTTGGGAATTAAATTAAGACCCCATCAATATGATGAGAGGGTCCTAATTCTAAAATCCCGATGTTTCTAATTTTAAATAGATAAAAATTATTATACAATAAGTTAGTCAGGATATAGAAATGAATATAATAAACATAAAATAATAAATAGCGTATGTTTGTTAAAGTTATCAAAAGATAAATATAAAAATTATAAGATAATACTAATAATAATAATAATTAAATATTAAGATATTTAATAATGGAGAGTCATAATAATGAGCATGTTTAAAGTATAAAAGTTAAACACTAGGTGAATAAAATATATAATAAAAAAGGGAACATCGAATCAAATATATATATAATTATGAAACAAGATGTTTTATTAGGTATGCACTTAAATAGCATATAAATGTACATCTATATATAATTCATAATATACATATTTATAAAGGAAAATGATAGGGAAGGGAAGTCTTGAGGAAATAAAAGAGATACATCAGGCCTTAAAAATAAAATAATGAATTTCATAAGCATAGCATACATCATTATTGCATTGTAAATGTCATAGCATATAGATACCATTGTTTACGAGTATAAGTCCTGATGATGGGATTTTTTGAAAATCTTACGAAGGCGAGTATCTCTCGAAAAGTTCCCTAAGTGAGAGGATGTCCTCGGGTCTCACCAGTACGATGGAAGGGCTCGAGAAATATCTTTAATAAAAAGGCTTTTGTTCGCAGTAGGTTTACATTCATGAAATATAATTTCTTTTAAAAAGCGTACGATAACGCCGAATATGAGATTTATTCGTCAAATTTACGAAGGCGAATTTATTGGATAATTCTCTAGGTGAGAGAATATCCCCGGGTCCCACTAGCATGATGGGTGGATCCGAAAAATGTCCTCAATAAAAGGTTATTCGTCTGACATTATTTAAATTTTATTTCATGCATTTTACGAATGTATCATGTGTATATCATACTCGCAAAGTCAAAATAAATATTTTAATAGAAAACAAAATAAATGAAGAATGATTAAGGAAACATAATAAATTTAAGAATTAAGATTCCAATAGGATAATCTATGATCAAATGGTACCGTTCATGGAACAGGGCGTTACGAGGTGCTAATCCTTCCCCGGAAGTAATCACACTCTTGATCCTAATCCTAAAAAAAAAGTAGACCAGTTTCAAATTCTCTCGACGGACTTAAAATCAATTTAAGATCTCGTCAAGAAGAATCGAGTCAATAAGTGACCAATCACACCTAGGAAAAAAAGATTGGTGGCGACTTCTAAGTGTTTTCCAGCGTCTAGTGGTTGGGTTCCCAGACGCGCACGTTACGACAACCATAATACAAGAATGAGAAGCTCAAGTTATTGCTAAACTTAGGGAAAATTTTTAACCCTCTATCAGTGGCAGAGCTAGGATTTTATGTTTGGGGGGCGAATAGCCGAAGAGAAAATAAAATAATATAAATGAAAAAATTTATATAAAAATATATATATAAATTCTGAAAATTATTCAAAAAACAATCTTAATAATTTACTTTAAAGAATTAACTAGCATAATTATAAATAATTTAATAACGACAATAATCTCAATTCCTAGATAAACTTTAACAACAAACAAAAATTAAAAAATATAATAACAAAAATCTCAATGAAAAGCAATCCATTAAAAAATATTAAGGGTTATCAATAAATAATTCAATGGGAAGCAATTCCCTAAAATTAATCACAAAAATTAAATATAATATCAATAAATAATTCAATGAGAAAGTAATTCCGAATAAAAAACTTAATTGTTCACAATAATATAAACAAATAAAAAAAACAAATAACTTGTAGGAAAGCAATCAAATAATTCCTAGATAAATAAATAATAACTAACATTAAGTATTTAATCAAATTCTTATTTTGTTGTTTTCAACAAAAAATGGCCAAGAAAGTAAATCCTAAATTACAATCACCAAGTTAAAATTATTAAATAAAAAAATTTAAATTGAAAATATTAAAAATAAAATAAGTAAATAAATCAAACTTACTCATTATCATGACATAAAAATTGAGTTATGAATTAAAGGTTTTCAGTACAGAAAATGCTAGCAAGCAAAAATGTGTAAAAAAATTTTTTTTCTATAGTATTTGGTAAAAAGATAAAAAAAATAGCAAGGGGTTGTTGTGAGATTTTAAAAAAGTAAAATTTGAAAATAATTTTATTGCAATAGATTTTATTCTAATCCTATTAAAATTTGTTTATAACTAATTGTCGTGGGACATCTCACCAAATAAAAAATTATTGTAAGGACAAAATTATAAAATTTTAAAACAATCAAAATATGTTAAAACAATTTTAAAATTATTCTAAGGAGGAAATTATTAAATTTAAAAAAAAAAAGTAAATTAGAAAAGTTTTGAAATTGTTGGGGGCACTA
>NC_030858.1:15130464-15161451 GCF_000208745.1 Theobroma cacao | reverse complement strand
TTAAAATTATAATAAAAAAATAAATATAAAATATAAAAATAAAATAAGTAATAAATCAAACTTACCAATAATCATGACATAAAAATTGAGTTATGAATTAAAGGTTTTCAGTACAGAAAATGCTAGCAAGCAAAAATGTGTAAAAAAATTTTTTTTCTATAGTATTTGGTAAAAAGAAAAGAGAATAAGTAGTGGTTGTGAGATTTTAGAGTAATGTGGTTTGAAAATAATTTTATTGCAATAGATTTTATTCTAATCCTATTAAAATTTGTTTATAACTAATTGTCGTGGGACATCTCACCAAATAAAAAATTATTGTAAGGACAAAATTATAAAATTTTAAAACAATCAAAATATGTTAAAACAATTTTAAAATTATTCTAAGGAGGAAATTATTAAATTTAAAAAAAAAAGTAAATTAGAAAAGTTTTGAAATTGTTGGGGGCACTAGCCGCCCGCTCCCCTCCGCCTCTGCCCTCCATCGATTATTGCCAAGTATACATTGAGCAAGGTAGACACCATTAAGAGCTGCTTCCTGACATGGCTTGTTTTCCTCCATGGTTAACCCTGGGACCTAGCTCAAATCTATTGAATAGGTAAAGATTATTCTCTTGTATAACACAAAGATAAGTATTATAAAAAAGAAAGACAAATCTTACGAAGCAAAAATCCAAAGAAACAGCTATGAAGCTTAATGAATTATATGAGAATTCCACTCTCTGCTGCATCACAAGCAGGTCCTTCAATCTTTGTCATTTTCCACTGAAAGTGCTAAGCCCTTTTTCCATACAGTACCTTTTCTAATTTACGTTTGATACAACAATTCTTAATTTTGATTCATGCCACTGAGTCAAAATTTTCCTTAATTCTAGAACCCGAACATGTGATGATCATAGCTTCTCTGGAATTTAAACATTTCTATTCAGTGGTTATTTCTGCTAAGCCTCCTCCGAGGCCAGGTCCAAAATGTCCATGCTTACCACAGCATTCTCTCATATAGCTCTTGCAACAACCACCAAATTCTCTCTTCTCCAGAGTCGTACGAGCTTTAGCAGCCTCAAAGTTTGGACTCATCGGAATGTCTATTGCAGTGTGAGGTGGCTGATCACTGTAGTCTATACAACACTTGTGTGGATGAGAATAAGCCTTTGGATTTAGGCTCTCCGAAGAACTATGTTCCACCAAGTTTCCTAAAGCTTTATCGTTAGTGTGGTTCTTAACATGGTTTTCACCGCAATGAACAGAATGACAATGACCAATTTTTGTCTCTCGCTGGTCTTCTATGCAGTAACTAGCTTTTCTGCATTTATCTTCTGTGTTCAAGCCCAAACTCCGATTGCCTGAACAACAGTTGCTGGACAAATTGTGTGCCTCAGACTTGTCATTGACCATGCAACAGCTTCCCTGGTCACAGTTCTTTTCTTCATGGGATCTATCACTAACAGAACCATTGTGTGCCCTTGCTGAGTCCGCAGAACATGAATCTGTACCGAAAGGGCTAGATTGACATTTTGCGGCACACTTCTGCGAGGAACATTTTTTAGGCGCACACGGCTTTTGGACTTTTTGGTCTATGCTAGCATGTTGATGGTTATGAGATGAGTGGCCGTGAAAGGTTTTGCATCCATGTTTGTCTGTATGTGATGCAGTTGAAGATCTGCAACATTTTCCTGCACGTTTGTCATTGACCATGTAACAGCTACCCTGGTCACAGTGCTTTGCTTCAAGGGATCCATCACTGACAGAACCATCGTGTGTCCTTGCTGAGTCCGCACATTTATTGCTCCCACATGAATTTGAACATGAATCTGAATTGAAAGGGCTAGATTGACATTTTGAGGCACACCTCTGCGACGAACATTTTTTAGGCTCACACAGCTTTTGAACTTTTTTGTCTGTGCTAGCATGTTCATGGTTATCAGATAAGCGGCAATGACTGGTTTTGCATCCTTGTTTGTCTGTATGTGATGCAGCCGAAGATTTGCTACATTTTCCTGCATGTTTGTCTGTTCCTCGCAAAAGTAGCATGCTATTACAGATCACCAACAAGCATGTGCCAACATCAGCAAGAACCGCAGCCCACACAAGTGGATGACCAGCGAAGGCCAAAGCAAGAATAGCAGCCTTAGTACTGATTGACAAAATGACATTCTCAATGACTTTCCTATGTGCCTTTCTTGCCAGTTGGATAGCTTTTGGTATCTTTCTAATGTCATTTGACATGAGAATCACATGCCCTGTCTCTGTCGCAAGTGCTGAACCCGAAATGCCCATTGAAATACCAATATCAGCTGTAGCAAGTGCAGGTGCATCATTGATGCCATCTCCAATCATTGCTGTTGGCCCCTCTTTCCTAAGCTCTTGGATTATTCTTGCCTTGTCTTCAGGAAGAAGTTCTGCATGGACTTCATCTAGACGATTCCCTAGCTGCAAGTAATAACTCAGAGATTTAAGTTTTCCAGCTTAAGCCAAAAGGGTTATCAAAAAAAAAAAAAACACACTGTACCAAATTTCTACGCAGGATTTAAAACTAGTTCCTCATGTCATCGTTACTAATTGGATTGAGCCGAACTATATTCAGCATGGTAGTTAATGCCATGCTAATTTGTCCTAATATACAAAAGCAAAAAGTTCAGGACTTGGTAGATCATGATTTCTAGATTGGAAGTGCACCTGTTCTTGTACATGTATGGCTGCTGCTTGATTATCTCCTGTAAGCATAGCAGCTTTTATCCCCATTGACTTTAGCTCATTGACTGCCTCTGCAGCCCCAGTTCGACAAGCATCTGAAAGACTGAAAATTCCAGCAGGGGTTGCTCCAGAAAACACATATCCAATGGTCTTTCCTTCAATCATATTGCCTTCTAGACTTGGAACTATATATCCAAAAATACAAGTATTAAAGTATGAAAGCAGATTGTGGTCTCGGTTTAAGGAAAAGCAACTGAAATGAAAATGCAGAAACAATTAAATAAATCATTATCGACATTACTCAAATTACCCTGCATCAATGTGCCTATTAAACAATTTGAAGCTATAGGAGTCAAAAGTTTTTACCTATTCCATGAGCTCTCAGTGATATTTTTCTGCTTCCAATGTAAATATCTCTGCCATCAATCCTCCCATAAATACCTTCCCCAGGGAAATTGTGATAATCCTCAACAGTTTCAGGGTTTGGTTCGATGGAATGTGACCTTCCATATTCTACAAGTGCAGCTGCCATTGGATGACTTGACTTACTCTCAACGCTTGAAACCCTTAAAGAATAATGTAACTAACATTAACATTTACTGAAAGGCAATTAGTTGGGAAATTCACCAATAATTTTATTGTGGATAATTTGGGTGAGATCAAAAACTTAATTGAACCAAAAGATGTCTTACAACACTACATAAATGAACCTGTTAATACATATTCAAAGTAATTTGAATTATTTTCAAAATGGCGGAATATATAATGACATTCAAAGTACTACAATTTTGTTTGATTTTTCTGTCTTATGTCCACTACTTCTATCGAAGTAAAACATTATTCATAGAAAAGTGAAGTGGAAAGTATCAAGCCCATACCAGTAAAGCAATGTGTTCAAGCTTATATCTTCACAAAGAGATCGAAAATCGGTCAC
Source organism: Theobroma cacao (assembly GCF_000208745.1). Lineage (NCBI taxonomy): Eukaryota > Viridiplantae > Streptophyta > Magnoliopsida > Malvales > Malvaceae > Theobroma > Theobroma cacao. Next base: position 15,157,826 of record NC_030858.1, on the reverse strand, counting down.
AACAAATTCACCCCTCGTAAGTGTACCAGTTTTGTCAAAAGCTGTGATCTTAATTTTGGAAAGAATTTCAAGATAGTCGCCACCCTTAACTAGAAGTCCTGATGTTGCAGCTTTTGTAAGTGCACAAAAACTTGCAACAGGTGTAGAAAGGATAAGCGCACATGGACATGCACTCACCAAGACAACCAATGCTAAGTAAAACCAGTTGTGAAGGTTATGCACTCTCAGTGCAGCTGGAATCACAGCAATGGCAGCTGATGCAATTACAATTGCTGCAAATAATAACCAATAACAAGAAATGAGTACTATTCTGTTTGGACTTATGTATCTAAGAAAAGAAACCTGCATTGCAATCAAGGAGAGTACTAATGTATAATGACTAAAGATGTTTAGAAAAATTACTTCTAACAAATTTAGAGGTTGGTTAAACCATAAGCCAATAAGCCTTAATGATCTAAACTAAAAAGGTAGTCGTATTACTATTTTTTCATGAGGGAATGACTAAGGAGCTACAAATTCTTAAGAAAATCCAAAACTGGCAACTTGAATGCATTTGTCTATGAATCTTTGGAAAACAAACATCTGTATGAAATTTAAACTCTCTGGTAAGAAGTGGCAAACAAAACCTTGTAAATCTGTAAAAAATTTAACTAACCTGGGGTGTAGAACTGGGCACATTTGTCTATGAATCTTTGGGTTTTAGATTTGCTGTTTTGAGCTTCCTCCACTAGCTTCGCCATTTTAGCCACTACACAGTCTTCAGCTACAGCAGTAGTTTTTACACTAATGTAACCTAGAAGCAGAACAATGCCTGTGAGCACCCGGAATTGTATGAAATAAAAAAGAATAAGAAACAGAGTTGATACCGTTTAGATTGATGGTGCCAGCCCAGACAGTTGAATCCTTTTCTTTGGTAACTGGAAATGATTCACCAGTCAGGGTTTTCTCATCCACTTCACATTTCCCATCTACAACAATTCCATCAATGGGTATAACTTCACCAGCCTTAACTGCGAGAACAGTGCTCAATTTGACTTCATCGGCATCCACTTCTTCTCCTGTCTCAGCTATGACTGCTTTCTGAGGAGCTATACTCATCAACGAGGACATAACAGCAGTAGCCTGAGACATTATATGCTTAAAAGTTTGAACATAATCATATTATATATAATGTACTCATTAAATGCCCTCACTCTATTAATTTATTCAAGCTTACAGTCGAAGCAACAGTAAGCAAACCAGCTCAAAAAATTGATACAGGAGGAAGAAGCAAGCTATTAACAAGACAAATATGTAAAAGTCTTATGATTGATGAGAGGTGTTCGCATATGCTAGCCATTTCATAAGCGTTCTTAGTAAGAACATTAATTATGAAGTTAGAATTATACTAGGACAATTAAAGCAATTACTGACACTAAGTAGTGAGAAAATACATGCTTTCAATGAATTAAACAAGCGTCTTCCAGTGCTGAAAGAGAGGGCAGTTTGTAGCAAACCTTATGGCTTGCTCTTGACTCAAGCCATTCTGCAGTGGTGAAGAGGAAGACGATAATGCCAGCTTCAGTGTAGTCCTTCATTGCAACGCTCCCTATCACTGTGGAATAAATACAGGGTTTCGTTTAAGACATGCGCTTAACAGCAGTACTCTAAACAAGCAACTGCAGCATCTAGAGAAATCGAGCTCCCTTTTACTGTTATTTTGCTATTTCTTTTTCTCTTGGCGTTTTCTGTTTCCCCAAAGTTGTTAAGATGCAAAAACAAAATCATGCAAATAAAAATAAGCAAGTAAAATCTATCACATCAAACATAATTCTTTGCTATAAAATATAAAAACTTTCTTATATATTGAGATGATCGTGGGCAGTAACGTTGAGTGTTCATATCCTAATTGCACAAAGAATCAAATAATTGGAAATGCCAATTTCCAAATTTGGATTGTATGTTACTTTAACATTAATTCATTTTTACCCAACAAATAAGTAAGTCCGTAAACAATGAACATTCATTGGAACACCTAGAAACACAAACTAGAATCTAATTCAAAAGCATGTCCTATGCATCAAATATGCTAGGTTCAAATTCTTTAAGTGCCTTTTTTATTTAGATATCAAAAAGGTGGAAAGGAAATAATAAAATGGCTTATTATATAATTATGAATTAACAAGCACGTCAGAGAAAAGATATTTGGGACAAATATAAAGGGTGTAATGTTTTGTACAACTAATACAAGGTATTAAGAAAATTTTGAACAAAGTGTATAGAATATCATTAGACTCGGTTAAGATTTATGTAAATCCCGGAATTGCAGTATTTTCTTTTTTGATTGGATTAAGCTTTTGAGTTGTTGTCAGATTGACAGATCAGACAGCTTAGGAATGGGGAGAAAATAGACAGGACGGAAACATATAGGAACGTTATGAGGTGTAAAGTTGAACAGCTTAACCACACCTAGCCAATGGCTTCCAAGCAAATTTAGGTCTCATTTTCTTGCATTTGTGATTGTCAAAGCAAGATAGCATTTTATAGAACGGGAAAGGAGGACAAAAGAGAGTTGGTGGGCGAAAAATCAACTGCTAATGGGAAATTTTAACACACTAAGCCTGTATTTTTCTTGGTAGAAAGCAACGGATGGATGCCACCAAAGCCGACTATAGCTTGTAAGCCTTATCACCATATTTTTTTAATCCATGACCAATAACTTAGCTGCAAAAGTCTTTTGTTTTTTATTTGCTGCATACAAGGGAAGACCTAACTTTAGAACCCAGAAAGGAAAGTTCCCAGAGAGTAAGAATAAAGTAAATGCCTATACATTCTTTATTCTACCAGTATTTTGGTCTAGTTTGACATTAAATTATGATAGAAAACAATTACAGTCGCAAAAGGATATTAAAAACCCTTTGTTTCTTATTGTATGAAAAACAATTGAAACCCAAGCCATACCAACTGTCGGGCAAATTAAAAAAACACCCAAAAAAATTTCCAATTTTGATCTATATATAGGTACAAGTTTAGGCAATTCTTCTGAGAAATATTTTAATTTTTTTTTTTTTTAAAAATGGAGTAGTTGTACATATCTATCATCTTTCTTTGTTTGAACATGTCAGTGGATGCAACATCTTTTTATGCATATCTTGAATTTTTTTTCATTTCTGTTTGATAATTTCATTGTCAAATTAAGGACCTCAACGAGATAGCAAGTATGGATATCCGACATGATCATATCTGGGAGCCTATGGAATTGTGTTAGTAAATGTGTATAATATTCAAAGTTCTTAGTAGGAAAATTTTTACTAGCTTCACAAAGCCATCAACACATAATATAAAATTTCATTGAAGACAAATTAAAGAATCCTTTGCAATCTTAAAAAAATTAATAATAAATAAAAAAGAATCTTTGCACACTGACAATTGCTATAACATATGGTAAAATTCATTATTCTAAGATGTTTTTTTTTGGTGACAATATGCCAGGTCAGTCTAAAGGCAAAAAAAAAGAAAGAAAGAAAGGGNTTAATATTCTTATGGCATAGCTAGTCTATTTTTCTAAACCTAAATATTCTAACCTTCCAATTTTAAGACTAATTTTATCTCTTAATAAATTATATGCTACATTTTTTATTATTATATAATTTTCATATTTCTTTTCTGATCTGATATTTATTTCATTATATTATCCCAAGCATTGTAAATAACAAAATATTTAATTATTTATTTATACATTTTATAAAAAAAAACTAAACATACTTTATCCTTTTATTCTATTTGGAGAATATATATTTTTTCATCCTTTTTATATTAATTAAACATTACATAATAATTTATGCACTTATTATATATATGTATGTATGTATGTATATTTTCTAACATAAACTATATCAATTATTGATTAAAAGTGACAATAATCACATAATACAAACAAATAAAAAAACAATCCAAACACCAAAAAAAAAAAAGAGCCCAAACATTCATACATGTTTTGGGCTTTGTTCAACTTCAAAAGAAAACACAAGCTTGGTCTAGCCTGCTGCTCTAAAATGGCCCACTTGATGTGGTGAAATGAGGCCCCCTTAGCAAGGAAAGATGATGCCATTTAGCTAAAAAAAACTTTAACTATAATATCTAGTTTTCCTTTTTCTCCACCTTTTTCTTTCTTCTTCTTCCTTCTCTACCACCTACTTGAAACCCCTATCCCTTTTGCTCCCCATTACTCCAAACTGTCTCTTCTTTTTTCCTAAAGATATAGCCTATATCTCTCTACCTCTCTCCTCGTTTTCGCTAAAGCCCTACCCTTAGTTCAAAACCCTAACAAAAACAAAAGAAACAAAACAAAAAGAAATCATCCTTCCTAGCTATTTTTCACCAATTTTTTTTGTTATTTCTCTCTCTATCTTTTTCTTTTTTTTCATTTTTTCTTTTTTTGTATTCATTGTGGTATCTTGACAGCTGCTAAAGAAAAAAAAGAAGAAAGAAAGAAAGAAAGAAACCTTTTTTGGTGACAATATTCATTTGGCTTTTCCCTCCCACTAAACCTTTTTTATCACGAGAGATAACCTTTACTTAAAAGGAAGGGTTGGAGTCCACCTTAAAAAAGTGAGTGTGAAGCCACTAAAAGGAAAAAAAAAGATAATCCACCCAAAAAAAAAAAAAAAAAAAAAGCAAAAATAGGAAAAGACAACAAGAAAGAAACCAAGGCAGGGACAAAAGCAAAGTTTTATGATTTTTGCCGTGCATTCATATGGTTTAGATTTCACTAAATTCACATTAGACCAAGCAAGCCTGGTTCTGAGAAGAATACAATAAGCTTTAGAAAAGCATTGTTCCACATATATTTATTTTAAAATCTAACCTTTCACTTTTCAAAAAGCCCCTAATTCCCGAAATGATTCTTTTATTTTATATATTAAAATATATATATATATTATAATTTAAGACTAAAGAGACAATATTACATGATACTACCCTCACTCTATCTCCACTTGCCATCCAAAGATGTATAAAACTATAATTATTGATAAGCATAAAAATTAATTAGATGTTAAACATTTGATACAATTATAAAAGCATATTACCTGCACTGAGCATAAGAATGTTGATATCGAGCCTGAAATTCCTAACGGCCGCATAGCCCTTCAAAAGCATGGGGTAGATGCCAACGGCCACAGCTCCTACGGCTAGCCATTGCAGTGGATGGTAGGCATACTTCAACAGTGAAAACAAAAGCAGCAAGCCACAAGCTATTGCAAAAGGGCTGGGCCATTTTTTCTGGTACTTGATCTCCCCACGCGCTCGAACGTTTGCTTCCAGTCTTGCTTGATTTAGAGCCTTAACTGTATAAGAAAAGAAAAAAGCAATATAATTTAGGGAACCAATTCCCAAAAGAAGAAGCAGTCGGTGGTCGTCTGTCAATCATCTTGGCATGTATAAAGGGTCACTGTTCACAACTTTTCAAACAGTAACAACATTTGCAGTTAGGCTTGAGTGACTAAGGCAAATCACCCTAGCTTGTTGCATTTTACATCCCTTCTGGCAAAGTGGCAATTTGATTTGATTTAATTTAATTAAGTATTAGGTACAACCAGATTCCTGACCCCACCATTCGACTCTGACACGTCACCTTGACCCACCCAGAGCATTATTTCATTTTATTAGTAAAACAACACAACACAATTCTTCCTCCCGTTGAGGAATATTATCTGGGCACGCCAATAACAAACAATTCCCATCACCCTTTTTTGCCCTTTTCTTTTTAGGTTGGGTTACTTCCAATTCTCTGATCGTCAAAATCTTCGAAAATAATATATTTTATTTATTCTCTCTCATTTTCTACATCTCTAATTTAATATATTTTATATTTTATATTTTATTTTAACCATAAAACATGAAAAAAGATAATCAAAGATTACGAAAGAGGCGTATAAAATAAGTAAAGATATCAATGGCAGGTCATGTGGTTCACATCGGCCATCGCTTCTCCGCTTTAAGAATAGATTTTAATCCTATTCATATTATAAAAAATAACCATGAAACGGCTGCTTAGTGCTTACAACATCAATGAGGTAAGAATCCAATCAATTTGGCAGTGAAATTGTTAAATAAAAGTCTTCATTTTCAGGCTCATATTTTTAAGTATAAACATGTTTTTCTCACCAACATACCAAAAGAAAGAAAGGAAGAAAGAAGGAGGCGTGGTTGTTTGGGTTACCTATTTGAAGCTGAGAAACGAGGAGATTGTCATGGAGAACAATAACTGTTCTGGTGGGAACAATCACAGATACTTCTTTGACGCCTTCAAGGGATTTTAAGATGTTTTCTATCTGAGCAACCTCCGAGGAGCAGCAGATACCCAGCACATCAAAGTAGCTTTTCTGCAGTTTTTTATTCGCATCCATTCTTACCTTTACCTAATAAATGCTGCAACCAAGAACCAAATATTAGAAAGTGATATATATTCAAACTGATTTGACATAAGGTTAAAAGATGAAGATTTTGGAAATGGCAAATGGGTGTTAAAAGTTTGTTGTCTGGAAGCTGGGATATATATGAACAAAAACAGGACAAAAAAGTAAATAAATAAATAAAAGGAACAGAAATTGAGCAACGAAATACTCCAAGAGAAACACAGAGGTATTCCAGAAGTAACAGGGAAACTCAGGGAAGCCCCATCCTAAGAAAGGAGGACAAGCAAACTGAGAAAATCAAAGATACTTGTATTTCGATTTATAAGAACGCAAGTGACGGCCCAAAAGGGAGGGCTTGGAGTTAGAAACACCACCTTGAACTGGAAAGGAGATGGAAAAGGGGGAGGGAGAAGGGGGGGCCTTCGGAAAGAGAGCTACCGAGTAAGGTATAAGTAGAGAAGGTGGATTGGGACGGTGATTGACTAACTGTAAAAATAAAAAGGAATTTTTTTTTTAAACGGGCCATGTCCATAACATGTTTTTTATCATATATCTTTTTATAATTTTAACTGTTTTTAATCAAAAAAATTAAAATTTAGATAAAATTACTCATAATAAAATTGATTTATTTATTTAACTTCACGTCTCAATCCGAAATCTATTAACGGATTAAGTATGTTTAAGTCTGTCCATCAAACTAACTCATATTTTTTGAGCTTTTTTTATTAAGTTATTTATTTTTGGAGTATTTCTTATTAGAAAGAAAAGTGTTTAAACATTTTGAGCATTTTGGAGTAGTTTTTGATACACGAAAAAAACTTGTGAGCGTTTTGAGTATTTTTAAGTATTTTAGAGTGATTTTTGATATATGAAGAAAAACTTTTGAACATTTTGAGCATTCATAATCGTTAATTATGTTGTTAAATGGAATATAGTATATCGTTTGAAGTTGTTGATCTTATTAAATGGAATTTAATAGTTTTGGTGATTTTTGAAAATTACATGACTAGTTTTTAGGCATTGCGTGATTAACTTTGGGCATTGCGTGATTAGTTTTTGATAAAGCATTGCGTGACTAGTTTTTGATAAGGTATTGCGTGACTAGTTTCTGATAAGACATTACGTGACTAGTTTCTGATAAGACATTGCGTGACTAATTGATAGACATTGCGTGACTTGTTAGTAAGGCATTGCGTGACTTAGGCATTACTTAAAAATCAGTCACGCAATGCCTAAAACCAATCACGTAATGCCTAAAAACCACTCACTTTGGACATATAAGAACAAAAACAGAACAAAAAAGTAAATAGATAAATAAAAGGAATAGAAATTGAGCAACGAAATACTCCAAGAGAAACACAGAGGTATTCCAGAAGTAACAGGGAAACTCAAGGAAGCCCCATCCTAAGAAAGGAGGAAAAGCAAATTGAGAAAATCAAATAAACTTGTATTTTGATTTATAAGAACGCAAGTGACGGCCCAAAAAGGAGGGCTTGGAGTTAAAAACACCACCTTGAACTGGAAAAGAGATGGAAAAGGGGGAGGGAGAAGGGGGGGCCTTCGAAAAGAGAGCTACTGAGGAAAGTATAAGTAGAGAGGGTGGATTGGGACAGTGATTGACTAAGTGTAAAAATAAAAAAGTGTTTTTTTTTTAAATGAGTCCTATGCATAACGTGTTTCTAACAATAGACCTTTTCATAATTTTAATTGTTTTTAGTCAAGAGAATTAAAATTTAAACAAAATTACCCTTAATAAAATCGATCCATTTATTTGGCTCCACGTCTCAACTCGAAACCTATTAACAGGTCAAGTATGTTTAGGTTTGTCCCTCAAACTGACTCATATTTTTTGAGCTTTCCTCACCAGGCTATTTATCTTTGGAGTATTTCTTACCAGAAAGAAAAACGTTTAAGCATTTGTGCATTTTGGAGTAGTTTTTGATATACGAAGAAAATCTGTGAGTGTTTTGAGCATTTTTAAGCATTTTATGAGTGATTTTTTATATATGAAAAAAAACTTTTGAACATTTTGAGCATTCATATTCGTTAATTATGTTGTTAAATGGAATATGGTGTATCGTTTGAAGTTGTTGATCTTATTAAATGGAATTCAGTAGTTTTGATGATTTTTGGGAATTACGTGACTAGTTTTTAGGCATTGCGTGACTGACTTTGGACATTGCATGACTGACTTTGGACATTGCATCACTGACTTTGGGTATTGCGTGATTAGTTTTTTATAAGGCATTACATGACTAGTTTCTGATAAGGCATTGCGTGACTAATTGATAGGCATTGCGTGACTAGTTTTTTATAAGGTATTACGTGACTAGTTTCTGATAAGGTATTGCGTGATTAGTTGATAGGCATTGTGTGACTAGTTTTTAATAAGGCATTGCATGACTAGTTTCTGATAAGGTATTGCGTGACTAGTTTATAGGCATTGTGTGACTAGTTTTTAATAAGGCATTGCTTGACTAGTTGATAGGCATTGCATGACTTGTTAGTAAGGCATTGCGTGACTTGTTAGTAAGGCATTGCGTGACTAGTTAATAAGGCATTGCGTGACTTAGGCATTACTTAAAAATCAGTCACACAATGCCTAAAACCAATCACGTAATGCCTAAAAACCACTCACACAGTGATTAAGTCATGTAATGCCTAAAAATCAGTCTCGTAATACTTAAAAACTAGTCTAATCAATTTCAATTCTTTAACTTTGGGATTCTATGAATAAACCAATAAACTCAAGAACCTAAAACACGTATTTTTTTTTCTAAGCCATGAAATTGTGCATTTCATAAAAGATAAATTACAAAACTCCATAACACTCCAAAGCAAGACAAAATAAATCCTTATCGGGAGGGCCTTTCTCACTCCCCTTACGCAAAAACAAAATATACTCCATTTACAAAATATTTCTTAAACAATTTAAATTCAAAATCCCATAATAAAAATCAAAATCCCTAGCAAACATGCTTAACAATCATCCCAATCCCAAACACAACAAAACTGTGAACCACCATAAAACCCATTAAACATACTTCAGCTATTTCTTTTCCTTGAGCCCATCATCTTAACAAATCTGATCCAACTCATCAACACAGGCATCTCCATCGCAGCACACGTTTCAAAACAAGTCATCACCAAAAAGCATCCAATTACCAAATTCATCATGTTGCCTACAATTACCATAGAAGAGTAAAATCGTTGTTCATCGTCCTTGAGAACTCCAAGATTCACTATCTAAAAAAATAAAATAAAATAAGAAAGAACTTGATGTCATCTCCGAATGGCGAGATAGACGGTATTTGACCAGAGAGAAAAATCGAGATTTAATTTTAAAATTTTTGTCTGGATGGCGAAATAGAGAAAACTGAAACCATTTTAACTTGTCTGAAATTGTTTAAAGGGTATTGTTGTCAAGTCATGCCAAAAATTGGCTAAAAATAGTTAAAATTATAAAAAATGATATTTTTGAATTGAGCTTATGAGGAATGTTATTTCTCACAATTTCCTTAAATAAAAAAGAGAATATCTTACGAAAGAATTACAAGTGAATTTGATTTTGTATGTGGGAAAATGGAATGGAATCATATGAGACAGGGTAGAATGGAATCCACATGTGAATCCACACTCATTCCAGCCTTCGTTATTTATAGGCTCTAACTCAAACAGATTCTGCCATTACGAAAATATAATAATATTGTTACAAAAGGAGAAAACTTACATAGACTACAGTCTGCAGCAGTTAATATAATATATATATATATACATAAAAGATTAATTCTATTTATGATCTAATTTTAATTAAATAACAACATTGTAATATAACTTCAATTAAAAATTATAATCTAATTAGATAATGATATTATATAATAATAATAATTTATAGCAATTATTTTAATAAATAAATTTTACCGTCTAAAACAACTTCAATTATTTCTATTTTGACCTCCTCTGAAGTTAATCTGTGTTTTCATGTGTTTGTTGAGTGGTTGAGGAATGCGAGTAACATTCCATAGACATGAGTCATTTTTAAATTCCCCAATAGGTTTTCTTGGTATAATTGGCTTCTCATCTATATATATCATTCCATGCCATCCCTTCTCTTTTAGTCGCACACGATGCGTTGTTATTATTGTATGATAGTAAAATTATAACCAATTCCCAAATTTGTATACCTATCAAATAATGTGCAATAAATAGATCAAAGACATAACAACAACAAGTAATATTATATTACTAGTTTAAACTAATACGTTACGTTCTTTGGAAATAAATAATTATTATAGTAGGAAAATAAATACTAATAATGCTATAATTATATTTAACAAAAAAAGTTATTTTCTTAAATGGGCTCCATGCATAATGCGTTTTTGAAAATAGGCCTTTCCATAATTTTAACTGTTTTTAGCCAAGAGAAATAAAATTTAGATAAAATTATCCTTAATGAAACTGACCCATTCATTAGGCTCCGAGACCTATTAATAGGTCAAGTATGTTAATATGGTCCACAACTCCTCAATTCTCATCGATAGACCGTACATCTCCTTAGAAGCAATTATGTTAAAAACATTCCTCGCTAGTTCAACTTTCGAGCATTTTCGTAGTGGTAGGAGCATTTTGGAGTGGTTATTATTCGCATAAAGGTAGTTCACATATTGAGCAGTGAGAGGAAGTTGACATTATGAGGAGAAAGGTATAATTTTTTTTATTTTATTTTGAACCATATGGAGAAATGGTTATTCTTCATGTTTAAGGTTTAAGTTTTTAAGCATAAACCTATACTTATTGCTTGTTCATATTGATATTCTTGTTGTTTGAAATTGTTGAATATAAACATGAAAGTGGTATTGTTGGTGTTGTTAGGGTGGAAAGGTCACCGGGCATGCGTGAATGGTTGATATGTATGCGTTATGACCCTTTGATAGGAATTGGGTTGAGGGTTTAAATATTGCGTGATTGAGGGCTTGCTTACTTGGTTGGCACCTTATGCGTGATTGAATTTTTGCATGGGGTCACTTAGGGCTTGCGTGATTGCATAAAGGTTAAACTTTGCGTGACTAATTGATAGGTCTTTGCGTGACTGGTTTCTAGGTTATTGCGTGAATATTGTTCAAGCATGGCATCAGTTTGTGTATGCGTGATTCGATTAGTTGTTCTTAGCATTGCGTGACTTGTTTATAGATCATTGCGTGATTTAATGTTAGTAACTGTGTGACTATTTGATAAGGCATTACGTGACTTTTTTTGTATGAAATTGCACGAGTGTCATAACTGCATAAAATTTATCTGTATGGCATTGCATGACCAACATTGGGTTCATTCTGTATTATTTTGGGTCAACTGTAATGCTTTAATGTGTATATGTTGATTTACTTAATAATCCATGTTGGACACTTGCATTTATTATTTTGTTTCAGGGTTGTCTAAAAATAGTTAAAATTATTGTGAGGGTTATTTTTTGAGTGAGCTTCTGAGGAGGGCTATTTCGTAAAAATTCTTCTTGTATTTTTGTTAATCTACAATGATGGTATTAACATGACTAAAATGGGAATGTTATCTATTTTATGTTGTAGATGGCCAGCACAGGAACAGAACAGGATAATGTGAAGTCCTTACTTTGTGTGTCAAGGCACGAGTGGGGGTTCAACGCTGGCATTAACATCCACTGTAAGTGGTCGCATCTGCACATGATACGTGAGATGCTGTGTAAAGTAAATGAGTTGGAAAACTTTAGGAGAACATGCTTTGGGCATATGATGGACGTCAAATCAGAAAAGAGTTTATTCTGCACCAGTCTCGTGCACAACCTAATGTTACATAGAATCAACAAACCTGACCCCATCGAGGGTGAGTTATAGTTTGCAATAGGGAAAACGAAGGCCCGATTTTGGAAGAGGGAGTTCTGTTTGGTGACAAGACTAAAATTTGGTGCCCTACAGGCCCTTATTGTCAATCCCTACAAGGCCCTTTTTGGTGGAATTCACCTACGATATTGGGAAGTGGGGAACGAGGTGAAGATACAACACGTGTTAGACACGTTCAAGGGAGGGCAGTTTCAGCAGGAAGAAGACGCGACCAAAATGGCCCTCGTCTTGATCGCGACCAATGTTTTATTCCGTCAAGACTACAGACAATCAGTGGTTCCATGGTTGTTGTCGCTGGTCGAGAACATCGACGAGTGGAATGTGTTTCCATGGGGCACTTACATTTGGAGTCTGATCGTCGATTACTTGATGAGGGGTTTCGAACCTCCTACTGTGGGCGTACCAGAGAAGAAACGCTACCACCTCTACGAATTTATATGGGTGTTTCAGGTAGTCTGCCATACCCTAATGTTTGTCATTATCATTATTCTTTTCGCATAAGAATTTATGAGGTGAGTAAAAAATGTTTCACAATTGATGTGCAATTTTGGGCGTTGGAAGCAATTCTTGAAATCAGAAGCTTGTTTGGAAGGCAGCGCTAGTTCGGACAGCTTTGGCCAAGAATGCTGAAATGGCATTGTGACGAGAGGCTTATAGGCTTCCACGTCAATGTTGCAAGTTTGGAGAGAGAGGGCAAGGTAAGTAAAGAAACCATAATTTTTTATTTTACTAAATTTTATTTTTATTGTCATAGAGAACGAGGGCTATAACTAATGGCAATGTATGTTTTGGTGCAGTTGTGTGCAGTGAGGATGTTGGAGCCAACTGCGGAAAAAATGTTGATCGCATATTGGGCCGACATTGACGTCAATATCTTCGAGAGGCAGTAATACGTTCCATTATGGACGTTGAAGGGTCGGTCAGAATTCGGTCCCCAGCAAAAGAGGAAAATAATGGACTACAAAGGGACAAGTATAGTAAGACGAGTCGTTAAGCGGAGACGCACTATGAACAAGGAGGTTCATTCCCAATTCACTGCTGTTAAAGTCGTAAGTGCTGCTAAGTCACCTGATTCTCCTCCTACGGCTCTTCATGCTGCTTCTGTTGTTGCTCCTCTTGCTGCTACTACTGTGACTCCTCACACTGCTCCTCCTCCTACTTCTGCTGCTGCCCTTCCCTATTCTCAGGCGCGCAACCTACAGTTAAGTCAGCAAATGACTACGAGCATTAAGCGAAAGCTGCAACAGTTGCAGACACAATGGAAGAAAGACCTACAGTCATTGCAGACGGATATGCAGATGCAGATGCATGCAATGCAATTAGAGATCCAACGGGAAATACAGATGCAGTCACTGTATCAGCATATCTAATAGTCACTACAAGGGCTAGAGGATTAGATTATCGGTCGACTGATCGACCGTTATGAGGTATGACCTCTTATGTTTTTCATAACGTGAGTTATAACATGTACGATGTATCCATTATTCTAATGTGTTTGATTTTTTCAATCATTTAGGGTCGATCGATGGGTGAAGAGGATGGTGCACATGACAAAGAGGGCAGCAGTATTGGGGTTGATATTGACGATGCAGATGGCATAAATCAGTCAATTGTATATACTCGAAGCTCACTTTCCGCTGGCCTAATCGAACATCATCTTGCTCCTATCCCATCTCCACTAGAGGCAACCCAATATTCTCAACACACACCTTTTCATGAGGCTCTGTCTCCATCTGAGGTTGAAGAGCCACCTCATCTTATGAGTAGTCAAACTGCAACTTCCTCGCGTCTTGCTCTTGTCCCAACTCCACCAAAGGCCCCTCTACATGGTGAGATCACACCTTCTCCTAAGGCTCCACCTTGACCTCAGGTCGAAGATGCACTTGTGAGCTTAGCCAGCAAATACCTTCGAAACCCATACGTTAACCTGCTATTAGTCCAGCACAAAGCAAAAGATGATTTGAAAGATAGATATGACTCTTTCATGAAAAATAAGCAAGCTAGGTAAAATGATAATAGTACACGATATTAGGGTTAACGGTTCTAGGGTATTTATTCCATATACCTTTTGACGTGGGTATTATAAATATGCAGGGTTAACATTCTGGGCATTGAAGGACAGGAGGGTCTTAATTTTTTTCGGTGATTGGAGATGCCGACTGAGTTGTTGGACAGCCAACACATTGATGCATGCATCAGTGTATTGTGTAAGCGGGTGCGCGAGCACCATCGACAACTCTACAAGCAGAGAATATGCATCGTTGACACCGCCTTCTATGTAAGTATATTATATGTTAATGACTTGTAATTATTCAAATGTATGGGGTGTGTATTAGTTAATTACATCTAACTATTGTATGTAATGTAATTGACAACTAATTTGGCTGAAGCTGACCCAAGAAATGAATCCTCCCCCGACCGATAAGACATTCAAGGTGAGTCAGGCAGTAATGCCAGACCATCTGCTTGAGTATGCGAGGGGTGGGAGTCCTTCGTGGGGTTTGCCATGGCATGAGGTTGACTCAATTCTCGTACTGTGCTATTTCGATGGCCACTAGGTGGTAGTGCAAATCAACTTGCTGAGTTAGAGTATGATGTTAGTGGACTCATCGTACAGTCGAGTAAAAGCAATGAAGTCCGACTTGCGTGATCAACAGATGAGTCCACTAACAACATTGTTTCCCATTATATGCCACCAGGCTGGGTACTTTATCAGCTCGCGTCATCAGAAGCGACCTTTGACGAGGACGAGGTATAAGTTAAATGTAAAGACCCCGATATAGAAAGATTTGCATAGTTGCGGGGATTGGGCTATCGCCTCGTTGCAGTGGTTGATCTCTTCGGAGGATCATACACTGAAGGCAAACGCCATATACGGCCTTTGAAAAAAGTTTACCCATGAGATTTTTGCAAATAGCATTAGTATTGAAATTTTTTAATTTGTTTATTCTTTTTCAATATGTAAATAACATTGTTCTGTATCATGTCCATATTATTCTTTATTGTATCATTTACATTTTTTCATTTTTGTATCATTTAACAAAAAAGAAAAAGGGCAATAAGAACAGTTTGATATTCATTGATGTGATAAACATACGGGTCCAATAAGAACAACATTGTTTCTTTCTTATTCATATCTTAAATTTTGTTACTATTTTGTGCAATTTACATGCTAGTGTTCATGAGTTTGCATATGCCAACCCCCTTACTTTATAGCCTATATGACATGTTGAATTACATTGCATGACATAGGGTTATAACTAGTTGATATTGAATTGCGTGAATGGCGGAGATGGAATCGCATTACCAGTAGATATTAATTCACGCGAGTATTTGATGTGGAATCACGTGACAACTCAATTTTGAATCTCGTAAATAGTTAATATGGAATCGCGTGACTAATTGATTTGAAATCACGTGACTATTAAATATGGAATCGCGTGAACCGTTAAGATTTAGAATCGTGTGAGTATTTGATATTTACTCACGTGAGTTGTAAATATGGAGTGGCGTTAGTAGTTATTATGGAATCGCGTGACTAGTTATTATGGAATCGAGTTACTATTTGATATTGAGTCACGTGAGTAGTATCTATGGAGTAACATTACCACTTACTATGGAATGGCATGAGTATTTATTATAAAATCGCGTGAGTAGCAAACATGGCGTCGTGTGACTGGTTATTACAGAATCACATTACTATATATTGAGTCGCATGAGTAGTATCTAAGGATTGGCGTTACCACTTGTTATGGAATCGCGTGACTAGTTGATATGGAATCGTGTGACTAGTTGATATGGGATTGCGTGACTCATTTATTGTGTATCATGTTCTTTGAAGAAGGGTAAGCCAATTATGGTAGACAATATCAAACCATAACCCAACCCCAAGCACCATCATTACAAAATATCCAGTTGAATAGCCTAAACCCTCAACCAGAAGTTACCCTAAACACAAGAAAGTTAAAGCACATGTTGAGTGAATTTAAAAATAAATAATATACCACAAATTGTTTAGTAAGCAAATTACAGCATCCCTAATCCAGTTAACCCACAACTCTCAAAATATGAATCTTCATTTGCTCTGCTTGACTCAGCTAGAACCAATGACAATTGACTTCCTTTTTCTCTGAGGTTCATGCGGGAGAGACTTATCTCATGATTGTTTCTTTCGACTACGCTTCTGCTGCTCGAACAACTGTATCTGTTCTTTGCATTAGAAGATTCTCAACATTTTGTATCCTCAATTCCAATGTCTGCATTCTAGCAGTTTGGTTACTGAGTTTCTTATCAATCCTCACAAGCATATTATACATCACATCATTGGAAACAGGATCTAGAATAACTCTAGATGGACCACTAGATGGAGTATCATGGGCAGGATGAACTGGGCTACCTTTGACAGAGTTGAATGGCTCATCAACACTCAAGTCATATCCCTTTTTTGCAAGCCATCCAATTGAGAGATTACGAGGCCTACCACTGGTCCAATTAGCTAGATACCTATTGCTCCATATCCCTTTCTTCTTAACTAGAGCTGATATGATGTTTCCGTATGAAAGGGTCGTCTCTTCCCGTATGACAACTCCTCTCATTCTGAAGATCATATATTTTGAAATATTGAGGCCAAATCGAGTCCCAATTGATTCCATCATCCACAGATCCTTAGCGCTAACACGTCTTAAATGACTGATCTTTCCTTGTAATGTGGATGCGAAAAAATTATGTATTAGCCTCCAGGGTGTAGAATTCACATGACGAGCAGAACATGAATTTGTGCTGTATGGTTCTTTTCTGCTTGTCAAGTGGGCCCACATGGGGCACGGCTTATAAAATTGGGGAAATATGTATTGTCCCTGTGTGTACTCCATTTTTAGGAGCTTTTCAACACAAAGGCAGTCATTGTAAACTCTATTCCTCCCAAAAATACATTCAAAACAAATGGGTTAAAATCACTACGATTTTCAAATTCATTTTCACTCCAACGAATGTTGGAGTAAAATTCCCTAACAAGAGTCGAGCTATAATCAATATATGGAAAGGTACTTAGACCCTTAAGTTTACCCATGTCAAAAAATGAATTTAAGTCACCCTCAAGGTGCACGTTTTCCTTAAAGCTTTGCTAATCTACCACTTTCCTGCACGATATGATGACATTTTCTATTTCACTATACCTAGCAACATGTGAGTTGTCCTTAAACTGTGAGGCCGAGGACAGATCATTACCTGGTTCAATTGAAAAACCAATTGATGCGGCAGGCAGTTGAAGAGCTAGTTTTCATTTCTTCTTGATCGTGGCCTTGAGTATTCATCATCACCCATAATTTGGTCGCCATAGTCACCGACATTGGGTTTGCTTGAAGATGCGGCCATTGCTTAAAACAGTGCAAGATAGTTCAGCTTTAGTGGTTGAACTTACAACTAAAGATAGGTTTAAGAGATTTTCGTTTAATTATGGGTTAGGGTTTGGTATATTGCAAGGAATGTGATTGTTGAGAATGTCACTTTGCAACGTTTGGTATAACCAAGGGAAGTGATGATATATAGGGAATGTCAATGTAATTTCTTAAAGGATTACACTGTAGTGTTTGGGAATATGACTTTGCAACATCATTTGTAAGTTGACAAAATTACCCTTATGTATAAAAAATCGTATAAGTTGAATAAACTTATAAGTTTTAATATAAAATCTGCCTTTTCAATATTAATACTCTAAAATAATAAATAATCACATTGAAATAAAAACGTTACAATTTTTAAATATTTTTAAAACTCTTGAAATGTTTATGAAATTCATAAATACTTATTTTTGCATAAACTAAATAAAATTAAACATACTAATGGCATTTTTTGAATTATGACCTAAGTAATATTCTTATATAAAAATATTATGCAATAATCATGTTGCAGGACCTTCTCTTCACCCTTAAGCTAACTTTTGATAGTTTTGCATGAGTTGGATGCGAAACATTATTCTTTGACCTCCACATTATAGCTTGTAGCGTACAATTCGAAACAAAATCTATCGGTAGTTGTAGGCATATGCTAAAAGATAAAACAGCATCTATCAATATATTTAAAATCTATCGGTAGTTGTAAGCGTATGCTGGAAGATGAAACGACATCTATCGATATATTTAAAATCTATCAATAGATATTTCGTATGCTGGAAGATGAAACGACATTTATCGATATATTTAAAATCTATCGGTAGTTGTTGGTATATGCTAGAAGATGAAAGGGCATCTATCGATATATTTAAAATCTATCGATAGATATTTCATATGCTAGAAGATGAAACAACATCTATCGATATATTTAAAATCTATCAGTAGTTGTAAGCGTATGTTGGAAGATGAAAGGGCATCTATCGATATATTTAAAATCTATCGATAGATATTTCGTATGCTTGAAAATGAAACGACATCTATCGATATATTTAAAATCTATCAATAGATATTTCGCTCATCGACTGCCCATGCCGCTGCCTTGTTCTCAGCACCGATGCCTCTAAAACCCTCTCACCCTCAAAACCTCTAAAGTTACTTGTAAATTTGTCAAACCCTAAACTGATTAAAGGGTTTCCCTGTCAAGTTTTGCCCACGAACTCACAAATTAACCGAACTCATTTTTTGATTCTATCGATTAAATCATTTACGTCATACTATTTGACATCTCTACCGAATCGTCTTGCCTCAAAACATCGGAAGCCTCCAAATTTTTCATTTCTTAATTTCAAAAATGAGTCACAAAACTAAACGCACAAAGGTGACTCAAAACAATGGTTCAGGTAGCTTTGCTGGTGCGAAAACATCCTCAGCCTCGGTAGTGAGTTCTTTTTTACAAAATTTCACTCATCCATCGCATGTTGAAAGATTCAACTCCAATTTTACCAAACGTAAGGTAATGCCCGGACGTATAATTGACTTTGATTATTTAAAGTCTATTGATTTCCCATACTTTGCGAACTTTGAAAATTTAGGGTGAACACATTATTTACAATTGAACAGGAAACACTATGAGAATTTGGTTTGATTTTTTACTTCAATGCAACACAAAAATATGCGGAGTCAGAAACAGGTCAGCTAGTGAACCATGACGATACATTTGTCACCCACGTCATGGGACAACGGATCCTTGTTACTCGTGAGCTGATAGAACGAGTCCTTCACCTTACTTCCCTCCAAAAAGATCTCCGCTGTGTCTTTGATGATGGGAACCTTCGGTCTGAGTTTATCTACCCTCCACCAAATGAGAGAGGCAATGCTAGTTGCACAAGGCTATGTTTCTTTGATCGAGTCTTGCACCTCATCATCACTCACACTATCAGTCCTCACAGCTCGACCTACTCGCCTGTCACCACAGAAGACCTTTGGTTCTTATTTAACATCAAATTAAACCGCCGTATCGACATTGCAAAATTCATCATGGATGACATGCTCTGGACCATCAAGGTGGCATCAAAAGCTTGCTTTACTACATGTTTATCAATGAGATCATAGATTACTTCAAAGTTGACACCAGTTGTGATCCGCCCAAAAACCATGCTTTGTTCAATCCTATCGATGAGCATAGTATTAAAAGGCTAGGTTTTGAGTTCAGAAACAATAGTTGGGTTAGGAAGGGGGCAGTCGATAACTCAAAATTTGATGCGAAGGGGAATGAGGGAGAGCCGAGTGTGTATCCTACGAGCCCGTCTACTGCTCAATCTAGTGCACCTATTTCCACCACATTCGATGTTGAGCAAGCTTTCACTAGACTCTTCTCATTTATGGAAACAATGGACTCTAAGTTGACTGCCCGTATGGAATTGTTGGAGGTGTAGAATCATAAGATGTTGCAGCACCAAAAAGAATTCGATGATCAATTTCGCTCTCAATTTCCTCCACCATCATGAATTCTCTCTGCATACGTCTGTTCTACTCAGTTTTTGGATTGTTCGATTCCATGGCTACCTGTACATCAGATTTTGGTTGTATTTACAAATATTTGTATCTTTGATGTATCGAGTACATTGAATTATTGTTGCTTTCCATGCTTTTATTTGAGTTTGTTTCGCTTGATTGATTGTCTTTTGTTTATCTTATACCCTTTATGTTTTTTTTTATTACAACGGTCCACATTAAGAACAAGTACCATAAAAACAAGTTCAGAGCGAAATCCTTCTTACTACTTAAGAAAATTACCTAACAATTACACAATGATAACAAAAATCTAAGCCCTACAGTACCTTCATGTTGACGCATTTTAACCGATAGTCCCCGGATAACCCCACACTGAAGGACTCTGCAAGGACACAAACACAGCAGATGCCCAAACATATAAAATGATAATTCAGAGGCTGTTAGGACCTTTCATGTTCTACTTTGCCACTTGCAAGTCCTGCATAAATTGTATCTTGCACTGAAAAGATGTTATTGTTGACCTTAACAAATCATCTCCAACTAAAAACCTCAACTCCTTCATAAAGGCATCACGACTCATCTTGTTTGCACTGAATAGTTCATAATGATTAGCAACTTTGTCCATATCTACATGACGAATTTTAGTTGAAATAGTAACAAATAACATAAGGAAAGGCATCCAGGGGGATTTAGGGGTCTTTGAAGTGTTTGAACCCAAGCTAGGATCATTTTCTTGGGATCCCCCTGAATCTGAAGTTTGGTGATTAATACTCCCCAATTCACCAGCAAATGACACTAGTGGAAAATGACCCTGAAGTGCTTGTGAAGATGCAGTGAGGCCTGAAACAGCATGATTAGTTTCACTTCCAATCAAATGCCCTTTATGTGATGGTTTAGTTATACGCTAGTTTATGATGTTATCAGTTGATTTTTTTCCTCGATTGGCATTTACTTCTGTTCAGGCCCCTG
The DNA here is from genome assembly GCF_000208745.1 of Theobroma cacao. Classification (NCBI taxonomy): domain Eukaryota; kingdom Viridiplantae; phylum Streptophyta; class Magnoliopsida; order Malvales; family Malvaceae; genus Theobroma; species Theobroma cacao. The sequence continues at coordinate 15,136,682 of NC_030858.1, read as the reverse complement.
AAATGTATTGTATAGATTTTATTTAATTATTTTAAATTAGTTAGCTTAGGTGAGTCAATCTAGTCATAGTTAATTTTATGCTTAAATTGGTGTTAACATGGTTAAGATAGGTATTAACCATCTTACATAAGGCAGAAAACAATTATCCACCCTAAATTATTATTTTAAATCCAACAGGGAAGATACAATTATCCATCTTCCCTAGACCCTTTCTTCCCCTTCTTCACTAAAAACCTTAAACCCTTCTACTCTAGCTATCTAAACAATGCTATTATTATACATAATTTTCTAGGAAAAAATATGAAGCAGGAGGCAAAAATCAATCAGTCAAATATTATTAAATATTTTGTGCTTTAATTTAATTGTTTACAAAGAAAAACAAATTATGAAAGAGTACAATGCATTTGATGATCCCACAATATCATCTTAAAAGGCATATGTCTTATTGCTAGCTATTGTCAGAAGTCAGAGTATCATCTCCAGACTCTGTCAAACTTAAGTTCAAATATTATTATTCAATGCAAATATCAATGGCCAGTTCGAAACAATCCTTAACAATTGACGTATGAAATGCCACTATTTTCAAGTATGACACCTATAACATTCTCAGAGTTTGTAGTCCACATTGGATAGTGGTTTCGTGTGTGCCCGAGTTGTCTGCAAATTGCACATGCCTTGGGTCGTCGTCGTCGAGCCGTCGGCTGAGTAGATGATGTTTCCTCGTTTGTCGATGGAGCTACAAACGGAGTCAGGCAATTTTGTTTATTATGACCATATCTCTTGCATTGTGAACATCTACGTCGTCCACTACCTTCCCCAGTTGATGGATTCCTTTTCCTCCTAGCTTTTCCTCCTAGGTTTTCCCGCTTAACCTTGCCAAGTTGGTGGCAAAACGATAATTTATTGAACGTTATGAGGGATGTCCCACTCACTAGGATGCCCAACTGGGCAAATGGGAATCGCATATCCCTCCACCTAAGACCGAGTCTTGTAATAGTCCAAGCAGAATTCAATGGTTGCACGTTTTCACTTATTGCCAAGGCAATGAAATCATAGTTGGTGAATAATGGAAAAATTCAATTCATCATGCATAAAATAACAAAACATGATTATTCATACCTTATTGCCACCATGGCATGCATGCAGGGGAGTAGATCGGTCTGGAACTCACCACATGAACACGTCCTGGTGGAGAGGTTGACCACTGTGTCCTTAGTCTCGCCTATAACTTGAAACTCCACCCGATTGATTGGTTATATGGAAAAGTGACATGCTTCATTGAACTGTCTGTTCAACAGATCGGTAGCTCAAGGGTTGAGGGGCATGGTCAAATTCAATGCCTCATTATGCCAGTCATGGAATCAACGTTGAAACATGCCTCTGATGCACTGATCAACACCATTATTGGCATTTTTCTTGCATGCCTCAGGCAGGATTTAATACACTCCGCAATGTTGGATGCCATTAGCTTGTATCGCCTTGTTGGTGACCGTGCACATGCCTATCTCTTAGGGCCTAATCTCATAAGGTTGTCATAAACAGGTTTGCAAAGCTGTTTCAGTTGATTCATTTGTCTGTTAAAATCGACGAGCCTATAGCAGTTGGCAGCTAGGGTGAAAATCGCGATAACATCTTCTCGCTTGAACTTGTTTTTAACATTTTTTCCTAAGTGGTAATTGCATAGACCGTGATGAGCGTCCTTGTACACTTTCTCAACTACATTCTTAATGCCAAAATGCTGATCAGAAATGAACATTGCATTTCAGGACAACCAATCGCACGACGCAATTGGTTAAGAAACCACGACCAAGACTCTTCGTTTTCCACGTGGCCAACACCAAATGAGACTGGATATATCTGCTCATTCGTATCTTTGCATACCACCACAAACAGAATACCCTTGAATCTGCCTTGTAGATGTGTGGCATCGATAACAATTACAGGCTGCATTACACACTGAACCCTCGAATATATGACCCCGAACGCCCAAAAACAATATTTGAATCGTTGTTCCCCATCTTAGCGACACATGTGATGGTACCGGGATTTTCACGTTCCAACATATGGAAATATGAGGGGAGGAGTTGGAATGACTTTTCCAGGGGACCGAACACAAGACTCTCCACATACTCCTTCACTTGCTAGGCTTTACCATATAGGCATTGCAATCCCCACTTGCGATTCATCTCTTCCATTATTTCCTTTGGTCTCAATGGGGTTACATAATTTCCTTGCACCCTTGTGGAGATAAGCTCACCAATTAACCTTGCGTTCGTGGTTCGGTACCCACATTGCAAACCATCAATAGTACACGTGTGTACCTTTTCAAAAGTCTGAAGTTGCCAATATTCTCCTTCAAGCAACTTCGTTGCACGCAAAGCAAACTTGCATGCCTTCTCCTTACAACCAATGTCAAAACGAGCGTGACATGACTTTTGAACTCTAACCTCAAAATGTTTTTTTAGTGCCAACATGCTCAAAGCTCGTTTCAATTTGACTGTCGATGGAAACACTTTTTCGCGATATAAGTGGTTGTCCACTGATTTGGATTCCTCACTCGCAATTGTTTGGAAGGATATCATATCTACTTCGAGAATAATCCATTGATGAGATACCCCTATATTTACCCTCTCTTGATCACTATCATCAGGTGAATGAATGTCGTTCTCAAGTGCGATGGCGTTCTCGTAAATAAGGTCGGTACTCAACATCTTCTAATTCAACAATTGTGGCATGGTCATCGAACTCAACCTCCTTTAACACAATAGTTGTGGCATGACTTGTATTTCCATCTACATGATTACAATCTAGAATGTCGACGTGCTCACCCCTGTCGTCCTTTGAACAGTCATCATGTCTGCCAACGTAATCATCTTCACAGTCATCATGCAACTCATCGTTCCAATCTGCCGTGTCGCCCTCTTCAACATCATCTTCAATCTAATTAGATGCATCGTCATCACTCACAACCATCACAGTGTCGTTTGCGAATGACAATGGACCCATTGCATTTTTTAGCAACAGTTGTGTTTGTTGCAAAATACCAAGTATTTCGTTCGATGCACATTTCGATCGGAATTGTGCAGACATCATTTGTAGACACCTCATGTGTGTTCCGGGCTGCTCAAACTCATGAGGATACGTCAAACGTGATTGCCATGGTTGTTTGTTAGGAAATGCATGGTGTGGTATGTAAGAATAATTAACATTATGTTCTAAATGATTACTATGTTGGATACCATGTTCATGTGGAATATCATTTGCATTTCGTGCCTTAACTATCACAAACACAACAACTGCCTTCTCATCTCGCAGAATACTTGCTACATCTTCATCATCCCTGATAACTACGCGCGAAACCCCTACGGCATGACTGAGCGATGCATGTAGCTTGATTTCATTATTATGTGAGTTGACCCCAACAACCTCTTCAACTAGCTTCACTAGGTCCGAAAATGACAAATCACTCCCAACACCCCTCACTCGTGTCTCACCACCCTTGTAACTGTCATCGACCCAATCACCACTATATGTAATCATAAGCTTCACATTTGGCAGGCCGTTGAAATTTAACAGAATAAGTGTCACAATCAGTCAATTTATCAAATATTGCCCCACAATGCATAAAAACCACTTACGCAATGCCTAAGTCACATTTGGTAGGTTGTTAAAATTTAACAGAAATTAAGTCTCGCAATGTCTAATACACATTCATGCAAACCCTAAAAACTAGTGAACAAAAGCCTCAAAACAAGAGGTGAATTGCACAAGTCACGCACCACCAATCTCGTAATACCTATTAATAAGTCACTCAATGCGTAATATCTAATCACATTATGCTTCTTATGCCAACATAACCAGTCACGTAATGGCCCAATGTCACACAATACATAACAATAGGTCAAGCAATATATAAAAACCAGTCGCGCAATGCCTAAAAACTAGTGAATAAAAGCCTTAAAACAAGAGATGAATTGCACAAGTAAGTCACGCACTGCTGGTCTCGCAATACCTAAGAATAAGTCACTCAATGACTTATACCCACTCACATTATGCCAACATAACCAGTCACGTATTGGCCCAATGTCACGCATTACATAACAACAAGTCACGCAATATATAAAAATCAATCACGCAATGCCTAAAAACTAGTGAACCAAAGCCTCAAAATAACAGGTGAATTACAGAAGTTAGTCACGCACCACCAGTCTCGTAATAGCTAATAATAAGTTACTCGATGCCTAATATCCACTCACATTATGCCAACATAACTACTCACGTACTGGCCCAATGTCATGCAATACATAACAACAAGTCACCATATACATACAAACCAATCACGCAATGTCTAAATAGAAGATATGCATATAACCCAGTCTCGCAATACCTAATAATAGGTCACGCAATGTCTAATATCCACTCACGAAGTTATTCAGCATAATATAACAAACGAAGAAAATAGAGGAAATTTTGAGAAATGAAAATTTAAATTTTATTTATTAAAAGGAGATGATACAAAAAAAAAATGAACCGTAGTTCATTTCTTCCTAAGTTCATCTACTATTTCATAAATTTCGGCTATAATCTTGTTGTTGGCCAGGATATCTCCCTTCAGGTCAAATGTCCTGGGCATCAGCTTGTCCACCAGGGCATGCATCGCTTGCTGCATTTTCTCCACTTGCTCCCTTAGTGCAAGCATCTCCGGCATGTTCTCCTCGGAGGCAGCCCCTTTCCTAGTGTCGACTGTTTAACGTTTGGATGCCATTACAATTATTTGATTTTGCTTTAGATATTTTTCATTAAAATGGTTAATGGTTCCCTTTATTTATAGGCATGAATGCTAACTCTTCGTTTTCTACATCGATATAAGTGAAATTTAGAGGGGCTGAATTCCTTATTAAGTGCCACGACCCGAAACTACCATCGAGCCCGTGACAACCGTCGCGACGTCTCGATAGGCACTCATTACCCCGAATGCCGATCGAAATCCCGCAAGGCTTAGCATCAGCTTTCGCATCTCCCCAGTGAGCGACAGTTATTAAATCTCGCATTTCAAGAAATCATAAGTAATTTTCAAATCAAAACAACAAAATATTATTTTCTAGCTCATAGGGGCATTTTCGTCATTTTTCTTCGAAAATACTGAAACCCGCCAAAAACATGGTGTAAAAGATAAATATGTTCATACATACTTTAAATCAGATAACTGAAGTATAAAATTACTTTTACAGTGACACGTGGGCCCCTAACTGACCAAAAAGGTGTAAGGCTACGAACTCTTACTTTCTAGGATGCAACTCCGAGATTAATTCTCGTCTTAATCAACTATCAACAAACTGTCCTGAGCTTGAAAAATGGATAGGAAGAGGGGTGAGATTATGATTACATAATCCCAGTGAGTAAACAGACACCATCTAAACTATCTAAAGGCGAGTAAAGGGAGACAATTAAAAATAATTCATTTCAGCAAATTTTTCACAACACGAATATTCATTTCACCCAAATAATCAATATGGCTCGTGAATTTTTCAAAACTTGGCTCATGCCAAATCCTGTACTCGGGGACACCTGGACAAGGGGTATCCAACCGAGTCCGTCAAGGTTGTGAAAAATTTTATATAATCATAAAACTTGTTTTTATTTAAAAAAAAATAGTCGTTCCTTGACGTTGGCTGAGTCTCACTTCACGTGGTGGTTAACGTGAAGTGCACTCAAAAAGTCCACCTCAGGAGATACCCTACGCACCTCTACGACCGAGGTGAGAATATAAAAGAGTTTACCGTGCCCTTTTAATAGCCTGGTCTACGGAACCCCGCCACTGCAGTAGCTAATCTTTAATCCACCAATTGATCAAATCTCAATGGCATAGCATGGCAATTACATTACTAACCAATTTATCAAGGCAAAACAGACAGTTCATATTTTTTAACACAAGTATAAATTCAGCCAATCATGCCAATTTATCACAAGCCATTTAATTCAAATCATAATTTACAATAAATCACATGGTCTTTAATTACTCAAATTTTCAAATCCAACATTCTATTTTCAAATCAATTTATAAAAAATTCAATTTATTTTATAATTCCATTTATTTTATAAATTCATATTTTTCTCATAAAACAAGAAATTCATCATTTAAAATAATTTTCACAAATCACAAAATTGAATAAAAACTACTCTAGATAATTCAGACGATAATAGGTTTACTCACAGGT
>NC_030858.1:15115577-15129979 GCF_000208745.1 Theobroma cacao | reverse complement strand
TAAACATGTTTAACTAACTAAAAACACTAACATAACTTAGAATCAAATCAATCTAACATCATTCTCTCTCCATACCCATTCCAACCAGCCATGAATTCATCATGAAAACATGTAATTTAACCATGGAAATTAAGGGAAAATGCATGGGTAAGGTAAATCATTAGTAAAATCAAAGAAATTTTACCTTTGCTTGATCAAATCCTTGAATTCCAACACTTTCTCTTTGATTTTTCCCACCTAGGGTTTGTTCTTCCTTGGTTTCTCTTCTCTTCTGGTTTGGCTGATCACTATGGGAGAAATGGGCTGATTTTTTACCTTTTTATAAAGAAATAATAAAATAATAAAAACATGACACATGGCATTTCCTTATTGGTTGAAATTTTAAATATTTGACTTTTAATTCATTAATTCTCCACCACACTTTTCTCATGTTTATCCATTTCCATGATGAATAAAATCCCTTGGTCTTGACAAGTGTCGGGGGTGAAAATTTACCGATTTGCCCCTTGGGTGGTAAAATTACCATTTCTCCCCTATACTCCAAATTATACCGAAATTAAAATTTTTCACTTCTAAACTTCAAATCATACTCCAATACTCAAATAATACTCCAATAAGTCAAATGGGGCCAAAAAAAATCTTTTCTAAAAATTTCCATTTTGTCCCCAAGTGGCAAATGACCATTTTGCCCCTAGATAGTGAAAATTTCAGTTTGACTCCAAATTGATCCTCGAACTCCGAATTACCATTTTGAGTCATCCCTGAACTGTGAAACTCTTAATTTCACCTTAAAATTCCTATTTGAATTAGTTCGAGGCTTAATCGACTTAATGGTTCCATTAAGGGCAATATCGTCTTTTAACAATTCTTCAAACTTCCTAAATATGCAAACATTCTATTGAGCATGTAAATGACGTTGTAATTATTTTATAGAATAGGGTTTGACATTAAGTACCTGTTCGGCTTGACTTTTGTTCAACTTATTTACCTCTTAAAAGCAAAAGGCAGGCCAAACATCATTTTTCGAAAAATTCTTGATAAAAAGTAGCATTTTTTAAAAAAATAAAATTTTTGAAAAATTACCTTAAGCATTAGGTAGATAAAGTCACGCAATGCCTACAAACAAGTCACGCAATGCTCAACAAATATTCAGTCACGTAATGCCAAATAAACAAGTTACCATTCCTAATATCTAGTCACGCACCCTAATATCCAGTGACGCAATGCCTAACAAATATTCACGCATCGCCTATAAATTGATTGATTTCGCTACTCCCAGCCAGATTTAAGTTTTCAAACTCATATAATTTACCCATCAACTTTGACGTTCTATGAATAACCCTAAATAAACCCAAAAACCCATAACAAATACTTTGATGTCATCTCTGCAACTTTGGGATCCTGAGAAAGTTGGATGGCAATATAGACCTCGATGGCATTGGAGAGCTAGACGGCGAGATATATACCTAGATGGCCTTGGAGAACTGGACGGAAGGATAGCTAAATCAAGATTTAATTTTGAAATTTTTATATGAATGGCGGGAGAGGAGAAAGAAACCGAGACCACTTAACTTGGATTAGATGGTTTAAAGAGTATTCTTATCAAGTCTTGTCAAAAATGGTCTAAAAATAGTTAATATTATACTGAAGGTTATTTCTGAAGTGATCTTTTCACGAAGGTCATTTCTCACAATTTCCTTTAACAAAAATATATAAACATCACCAACACTAATTATTTTTTTACTTAAAAGTAACAAATTCTGCTATTAATAATTAATTAACACTTGATATAAATAGAGTAAAAAAGTGCTAGCTATTAACCCTTTCAAATTTTTTAAAAATAAATGCGGAAAAGTTCTTAAGCCAAAACTTTTAAAGTGACAACAATTAAATTAATAAATGTAGATGTAGTACTTAGCAATAATTATTTTTAGCCCATGATAAAAATATGCAAAGTAACAATAAATAGTGATAGCAGACACCATTCCACCGACCATAATTCCTTTTTGGATATTTAGTCAATGATGGTTGGCTTTGGAACTTTGTTTTGACGACCTTTGATGACTTATAAAGAGGGGATTTAATTCTAAAGTTTGTAAAACAGGTATAACCACATTAATGATGGCCAATATATCCAAAAAAAGAAACCATGTACTTAATTAAATTTATGAATTAAACTCTTTTTTTTAATTGCTAGCAATCAAGCCTCTTAACATTTACTTTCACCTAATTAAATCATGCTTAGACAAAATAGTGTTCATGTGACCTTTGTGGATTTTCTTTGTGGCATCTCTTTTATCATATTTTAATGTTGAGGGACCTCATCAAGAATTAGTTAAACTTGTTTAGGTTCTGCAATTTGTTTATGTACCACAGTGTCTGTCTATAAAGGTATAGAAATTATTAAGTCTCAATATTCTCACGAATATGAATCTCAATTTCGGTGTATCATAAAGATATGATTCTAAAGGACATGTTAAACATGTATGGCTCATTCGGTTGAGGGGAATGTTCTATTCTTACCTAATAGTTCTTCTTTTATCTAGTTTCTTTTTTAGTATGGAATAGTCATTCTTTTAGGAACTTGAACTTCTTCATTAAGGCTCAATTTTGTGTTATATTTCCTTCTCTTTAAGCCATTTTTCTCCGTAAAATTGAAGCAAACATCTTTGACCTTATTTCCTTATGTTAATTTGAATTAGCACCCATCAATTTCAACAAATTTAAACAAATCAAAGCCAAAGCCGAAGACCCATAGTGGCAGATATCATATACAAAAAACAACAATGCTCGATTTTATGAATCGATGGGTTTAATTAAGCTTTATGACTTCAACAACAATCTTAACTCATTAAGAAACAAATAACTCCAAAGTATTTTTAAAAAATCTATATGAAATGCCTTTCCAAAAAAATTTACATAAAATCGAAATGTTCTAGACTTAAAAGTATTAAAATCTATAGCCTTCGAAAAAACTAATTTCTTAAACATGATTTCATTCAATTACACAAATATAATTCTACAAAATAATCATATGATTAATAATATAATTAAGTGTGCTCTAGATTTAATTGCACCATTTATAAGGAAATTATGAATTTTTAAAGGTGTAATTACACAAATTTAAAAATCACGCACGGCCAAATATATATGCATTCATAACTAATTTATGTAAGTAACATACATCAACAGTTAATTATAGTTTTATAGGATTCTAAATCCAAACTATGATCTCTTTTATACTAATTGTTAAACTTTATGTATAATTAATTTCTACTTAACCCAGGATTTACCATAATAGAAATTTAAAATCCAAAAACATACATTATTATAACAAAACTAACTAGGTTAATTATCAAGTTTCATTGCACTAGGATCTTCTTCCTCCTTAATCGACAACTCTCCAATAGTTGAAATTTTCAATGTTTTCTTTAAACATGAGAGGAGACCTAACCTTATCTTTATATAGTGTTTATAGTCTTAGGGGTGAGCAAATGGGTGAATTGGATGGTTTGGTCTACCATACCTAAAGACCAAATGGACCAATGAATTTAAAAAAAAACCAACCAAAACCAACCAAATATAAAGGAAAACCAAACCGATCAAATATAGCATTGATTTGGTTGATCCGGTTTTGGACCAATGAACCAAAATTTTATCATTTTTTTACAAATTATAATATTAAACTTATAAACTTCATTCATAGTTATATATATATATGAAATTAATGATATAACTTATATGTTAAAATGTTTTATATCAAAGTTTGTATAAAAAATAACTAATTATAAACAATATGTTATAAAATCTAAGATGATGGCTGATAAACTTATTAAGCTAATCATATAAATAAAATTTATTAGAAGTTATAGTAATGCTTATGTATAAATTAAATATATGTATATTATATNTAATCATATAAATAAAATTTATTAGAAGTTATAGTAATGCTTATGTATAAATTAAATATATGTATATATATAATATATTACTTTATTATATATAATTAATGATACAAATTATATGTTAAAATGTTTTATATCAAAGTTTGTATAAATAATAACTAATTATAAACAATATGTTATAAAATCTAATGTGATAACTAATAAAGTTATTAAGTGTAATCATATAAATAAAGTCTATTATAAATTATAGTAATGCTTATCTATAAATTAAATATATGTATATATAATATATTTATATAATTATATATATTCATAACATTTTATTATGAAATTTTACTAAGATGTAATAATTATAATATATTAATATGTAAGATATTTACTATTATATATTATAATATTAACATATAACTTATATTATTTAAAATATAGAATTTACAATTTCATATTAATACAGATTTATAAGTAAATAAATATATATAACTAATATTAAATTACTATGATTATAATTTGTAGATGTATGTATAATACCGTAATATATTTTAAGTATATTTTTAATTAATCTTACTCTCAATTCTTCTTAATATATATAAAAAATATTTTATATATTAATATATATATTTAAATATATAAAAAATTAGTTTGGTTTTTCGGGTAGATTAGTCTAAAAATTTTAAATTGAGAACCGATCAAAAATCAATTGGACCAAACATTTTGAACCAATTAATTTAATGAACCAATTAGACCAAACCATTTTACCCAAATCGCATTTGGTTTGGATAGATAATTGATCTTGATTGATTTTACTCACCCCTATATTGTCCTACTTATCATAAAATTTAAGATTTCCTATATGAGCCATTTACATACATAAAGATTTGACTTTTTGGTTTGAATTTTATAGCCAATTAGTTTTGGAGGTGAGTAAAAGGGGGTAAAATTAAAACTAAACCTATAATTTATCTTGTTCTTCTTTATAAACTGGAATCGTGCACTCCCTTCCTAGGGTAATCCCCTTTTTCTTAAAATATGTTATTTATGAAAAAAAAATCTTAAATTGAACAACATTATAAACCATAATAAAATAAAGATAATTACTGTAAAACATTGACTTTTATTTTTAAAGACAACAATGAAAGGATTAAATTAATTAAAAAATGAATAAGTTGATAATTTAAATAATTTATTTACAATCAATTATAATTTAATGGTTGAATTTTCACACTCATGCTTCATGCCAAAACATAAATTGGACTTTTTAATTTTTAAATATATTTTAAAAAATGTTTGTATTTGTTTTTTTTTTATGAAAGCGAATGATAATTTAATTTGGATTGGGGATCGAGCACAGGAATTAAAATATACTTTTACCTGACCATGGTTGCCGAAAGGTGATGATATGTATCCAAAAGCAAAGCAGAAGAGTTGAATTGGAAATATTGAAGAAAGTTTGCTGACATTACAAAGATGCTCCAATAATAATAATATTCTTGCTTATCTTACTTTGTTGAAAAGTTTACTGCCATTGTAATAAGAATAAGAATAATAATAAAGCAAGTTAGGAATGTACTGAAAACCTTAACAGAATAATAATAATAATAATAATATAAAACTTGGTCTTCTCTACCTGCAGTTATCGTGAGGACGTGTATACCTAATACTTCCGCAGGTCAGAGTCAACAAAACTAATCAAGTGGGGAAAATAATATATTAATTACACCGCCGAGTACCCAACGCATAGCCAGCCTGCTGGCTCACTTTTCCTAATATCTCGCGTGGTTTTTAGAATACTACTCATTCCATCTTCCTTTTTTAATTAATTTATTTTATTGCGCACATGAAAATTTTAAATTACATAATTAAAATTACTTTTCGCTCCTTTCATAAATTTCTATTTATAAATCTACACATGATTTTGGCACGTTGAACAAAGACTGAAAAATGGTAAACAGAAAAAAACGAAAAGATTACAGGTGATGCAAAAACTTTTAGTATGAATTTTTCTTCTTGTAAAATTACATGTATATGTACAGTTAAACAATTCTTTATGTATATGACATCAATAATAATATATCCGGTAAATAAAACAATTAACTAATATATGTAAGAAAAATATGATTTAAATTAAATTAAATCTATACATAGAAACATTTGAGATTAATATCTAATATTCTTCAGAGCTTAGAATGAACAAGACATAATGCTTTAAAAACTTCCTGAATTATTCAAGAAAGTTTAAATAATTTTTTATTTGTTATTACATTTAATTAAATTTTTATATTTTTACTTTTAAATCAAATAAACTTTTATAATTAATTAAAACGTTGATAAGGTAAATTAAAATCTTTGTTGTGGACCTTTTCCCCCAATTTCTCCTTTCTCCCTTTTCCCTTTTCCCTTTTCTTCTCTATCTCCTTGACACTTTATCGCCTGATCGTGCCACCGGACCTAATCGCACCCTTATCAACGACTAACCCAGCTGTACGTCAGTCTGACCATGCCATCGTAATCATTCAAGTCCCTTTCATTTCCTTCATTCTCCATCTCCTGTCCGCCCACCCTCGACCTTTGTTAAAGCTTTGTCTGACCTACATTCTCCATTTCCTTCTTCGGTTGAGTTTACCCTAAACCTAAGGTTAGCTTTCTTCTGTTTAGGTTTAAGGTTTTTTTGTTTTAAAGTTTAGGGTTTTGAACATGTTAAATTGTGAATGTTGCTAGATTATCATTTGTTGCTTGAATTTAAAGCTGAAATTTTAAGCATTATTCTTGTTAGAATTATGATTTGTTGTTGGCATTATGTTTGATTTGTTGTGTATGTGTTTGAATTTGTTGCTGTGTGTAGCGGTTTCAAGCAAAATTTGCTTGATTTGGCTTTTGGCTGTTGGCATTTAGGTATTTAGCTGCTAGCAGAGTTTAGGTGTTTAGGTGTTGGTTGAGAAAATCAAATTGAAAAAACTTTGGTTTAGGTTTAATTAGTTGTTTATTAAAAATTAGTAACTAATTTTTAGTAATTAATTAAGTGAACTTTAGTAAGCTAGTAATTAAGCAAAGTTTAGTAAATAAGCGAATATCTAAATTAATGGAATTAATGTTTAGTAATCAAATTGAATTAAGCAAATGCAAAAATGTTTAAATTAGTAATATTATTTAAATTAAAAAATATTTAAATTAATTAAGGTGTTAATGAGTTAATTAAATAATTAAGTTAATTAAGTAATGTAATGTATTATAAGTAATTAAGCAATAAATTAAATGATTAATATTTATATAATATTTTATTTATTTAAATTTAATTAAGTGTTTAGGGAATTAATAAAAACTTTAACTAATATAAATAAATGAAGGTGTTAAATGAGTTAATGAAATAATTTAATTAATTAAGGTATGTAATGTGTTATAAGATTTTAAGCAATTATTTAAATTAGTAATATTATATAATATTTTATTTAGGTTTTTTAATTAAGGGGTTTAGTTAATTAATTACATAATTTACCTAATTATGAGGATCATGTATTAGTAATTAATCAATTCAAATATATTAATAAATTTAGTAAAATTTAAAAGTATATAAATTATTAAGGTTTAAGGTTTATAATTATATAATTTAACTAATCAAATGAAAATTAACTAAATTAGTAATATTATTTAATTTTAAAAATATATAAATAAATGAAGGTGTTAAATGAGTTAATTAAATAATTTAGTTAATTAAGGTATGTAATGTGTTATAAGTATTTAAGAAATTAATTAAATTAGTAATATTATATAATATTTTATTTATGGTTTTTTAATTAAGGGGTTTAGTGAATTAATTACATAATTTACCTAATTATGAAGAATCATGTATTAGTAATTAATCAATTCTAAATGTATTAGTTAATTTAATAAAAATTAAAAGTATTTAAATTAATTAAGGTTTAGGGTTTATAATTATATAATTTAACTAATCAAATGAAAAAAATTTTAATCATTAAGCAATTAACTAAATTAGTAATATTATTTAATTTTAAAAATATTTGAATAAATGAAGGTGTTAAATTAGTTAATGAAATAATTTAGTCAATTAAGGTATGTAATGTATTATAAGTATTTAAGCAATTAATTAATTTAGTAATATTATATAATATTTTATTTAGGGTTTTTTAATTAAGGGGTTACTGAATTAATTACATAATTTACCTAATTATGAAAAATCATGTATTAGTAATTAATCTATTCCAAATGTATTAGTAAATTTAGTAAACTTTAAAATTAATTATGAAAAAAATGTTTTAGTAATTAAGCAATTCATTAATTCTAGTATTTAAGTTGGTTTTTGTTTTCAATTGTTGTTTGTGTTAACATCTACTAATAGACAATATAATATGTCCGTTATAATATTTTATCTTAAAATGGAACGAGATAGGAGTTGGATGTATTCTCAAGTCGATTCGAGTGGATTTCTTGGGACATAATTTCTGAATGGCGTAGATGAATTTATTTCATTTGCGTTCAGTCAATCAAGATATGTGATTGAGAATAAGATTAGATGTTCTTGCTCTCAGTGTATGAATAGCAAATTGTTGGTTGTTGAAGGTTCAAGAATACTTATTTTGAAAAAGGTTTACTGATGTGTACACAATATGGGGTACATATGGTGAATCATTCCATGTCACCCAATCATTGGGACATTTTATTGGTGACTAGAATGAAGTAGTTTGTCACAACTCGAAACTCCCATTGAGCTCGTGACAACCGTCGCAAAACCTCGACAGACATTTTTCACCCTGAATGCCAATCGAAACCTCGCAAGGCTCTCGTATCAGCTTCTGTATCTCCCCGGTGAGCGACAATTATTAAATCTCACGTTTCAAGAAATCAATAGTCGTTTTCAAATCAAAACAATAAAATATTATTTTCTGGCTCACAGGGACATTTTCGTCATTTTTCTTCGAAAATACCAAAACCCACCAAAAACATAGTGTGTGGGCGAAAAACACATATTTCATAATTAAAAGTAAATTTAGATGTCTAAAATAATTATTTGAAATGAAATTATAATTGTTTGAATAAAATAATAATATTTAATAAAATATTCTATTTTCTAAATAAAAATATAATAATATTTATAGAGAAATTCGTAATTTATTTCTGTAGTGTAAAAGCTAAATATATTCATATGTACTTTAAAGCAGATAACTGAAGTATAAAATTTCTTTTACAATAACACGTGGGCTCCTAACTGACTAAGAAGGTGTAGGGCTACGAACTCTTACTTTCTACGATGCAACTCCAAGATTAATTCTCGTCTTAATCAACTATCAACAAACTATCCTGAGCCTGCAAAATGGATAGGAAAAGGGGTGAGATTATGATTACATAATCCCAGTGAGTAAACAGATACCATCTAAACCATCTAAAGGTGAGTAAATGGAAACAAATTAAAATATTCTTTTCCAATATATGTTTCATAACATGAATATTCAGTTTACTCAATTAATCAACATGGCTTATATATCTCACAAAACTTGGCTCCTGCCAAAATCATTCCCGGGGATGCCTTGACCTAGGCATCTGACCGAGTCCACCAAGGCTGTTAAATGTCTTTACATCAAAAATTCTAGCCATGCCTTGGTGTTGGCTGAGTCTCACTCTCACGTGGTGGTCCACGTGAAGTGCACTCAAAAAGCCCATCTCAGGAGATACCCTACGCGCCTTTACGATCGAGGTGAGAATATAAAGGAGTTTATCATGCCCCTCTAATAGGCTGGTCCACGGAACCCCGCCACTGCAGTAGCTAATCTTTATTTTATCTACCACTTGATTTATAAAATCCTTATATGAATGACATGACAATTTATCGAAATCTAGCCTCTCAAGGCTGAATACATAGTATATATAATTTTGATACAAATACAGACTTTGCCATTCATGCTCACATATTGCTATAAGCCATATAATTTAAAACACAATTTATAACACAAGCGGGTAGTTTTCAATCATTCTATTTTCAAAACTAGTATTCAATTTTCCAGAAAATCTATAAAATCATTTTATAAAATCACAATTTCTCCTAAAACACAGTAATATACCATTTAAACCCATTTTCTATAAAATCACACAATTGTATAAAACTACTCTAGATAATTAAGACGATAATAAGTTTACTCACAGTTTTTGAAAACTAAATTCGGGTACTCCAACTATTACTCATCGGGTGCGATTTCTTTGCCCTTGCTAGAGGATTCGCCACCTTGACAAATTGCACAATTAAGAGGTTTACTACTTTGGTACTAAACCAAAATAAACTAATTTATACTACTAATGCATGATATGAAGAGCAAAATGTCTAAATTTTGCCTAAACACGGTGTTAGCCTATTTCGATCTTTTACCTGATAAATCGATATACGCGTCTGTTTAAACTCCAAATTAATTTTTTTCAGTTTTTATACCTCAATTACACCCAAATTGACTTAATGTCCCTCAGTGTGGTGCAAATTATCAGTCCCGATAGCAAATTATAAAAATACCCCTAGTGGGTAAAAATTTATATTTTTGCTCTAAAAATTCCCATTAGTTTTCTAGGCTCATAATTCATCATTATTCATCATAATTCCTCAAATAAACATCAAGATCAGCAGCCAATATTCCCCTAGAAAATTCGGCATAATGGGTTTCAATGGGAGAAAATTATTTCTCTAGCTTATTTTTGCTATATTTCAATATAACCTAACAAAAATCACTTAATTCAATTAAAATCAACCAAAACTCAAACTCAAAACTCATCCATGGAGGTTTGGCCAGCATGGGTGTCCATACCCACTTTCTAATTTTGCATGGAAATGAGAAAAAATGCATGGGTAGTGAAAATCACAAGGAAAATCAATGAAATTTACCTTTTTAATGCTTGATTTCTTGATTTCTCTTGATTTTCCCCAAATGTTTCAGCTAGGGTTCTTATTTCTTTTCCCTCTTTCTCTCCTGGTTTGGATGGCTTGAAGAAGATGAGAATTTTGGAAATTTTGACATTTTTAAAGGCTAAAATAATATAATATTATTTTATTCATTTTTTTTATGTTTTATTAATTCCTTAAATTCTAGCCATCCATTTGTTTCCAAATTTTCACCATACACTTGTCCCACATATCCATAGCTTAGATAAAATTCTCAGACTTATCCAAAGTCTTGGTGGAGTAATTTTTAAAATTTACACTTTTACTCCCGTAAAAGTCAAAAATTACATTTTTACCTCAAAAACTGAAAAATTGCCCATAGACATATTTTTCCATCCCTTATACTCATGCCATTCTCCAATTTGTCAAATTTGATCTAAATTCTCTCAAAATCTCAAATTTTGTCCATGGGTGGCAAAATTATAATTTTGCCCCTACACTCTAGAAATCACCGAAATTAAACTTTTTCACTGCCAAACCCTCAAATTATACTCCAATAAGTCTAATATAATCAATCTTAATCAAATGGGATTAAAAAAAAATTTTTTTTTTTGAAAATTTCATATTCATCCTCAAGTGGCAAATTACCATTTTGTCTTTGGAATACTTAAAGTCCGGATTAACTCCAAATCGGACCTCAAACTCTGAATCCTCATTTTAAATCAATCCATGGGTTTTAGTTTTCTCAAATTCATCCTCGATTCTCTGTTTAAATTAGTTCAAGACTTATTTAACTAAACCGTACCATTAGGGGCAATACAATCATTTAACTTGTTTTTCGGGGCAATTCAATAGACAAACATGCTATCCAAAGCAAGTGAATGATATATCATAGATAATTTAGGGTCGAGTGTTACATAGTTAGTGAAGTTAAAATAAAAAATCTATTTGCTAAAATGGTTATGGATGCTTTACGACTGGAGTTTCAATTCA
Organism: Theobroma cacao; assembly: GCF_000208745.1. Classification (NCBI taxonomy): domain Eukaryota; kingdom Viridiplantae; phylum Streptophyta; class Magnoliopsida; order Malvales; family Malvaceae; genus Theobroma; species Theobroma cacao. Next base: position 15,118,210 of record NC_030858.1, on the reverse strand, counting down.
ATGATGAGACCCGAGATGAATTAGTCTTTCTTGAAGATCCAAATTCGAACACTGCATCCTTCTTTTTGTTGTTAAATGATGCCGGTGTAGCTTTGTGGTCGGATGCGATAAGCACACAAAACTGTTAGCTATGTCCCAATTACCAAATGTAAAGTCAAAGTTTAACATGAATGAAGCATGCTTTAATCGTCTAATACATCTAGTGAATGAAATGTTGCCATCGGATGAATCATTATTGGAAAACTTTTATAAAATGAAGATACACTTGAAAGAACTTGGGCTTAGCTATAAGAAAATTCGTGTATGTAAGAATAATTGCATTTTGTTTTATAATGAATATTTTGAGTTGTCTTATTGTCCATGTTGTGGTCATTCCCATTATAAACTAAATAATTCAAGGTGAGGAAAGGAGAAAAAAATTCCTTTTAAGATTTTGCTATACTTTCCATTGACATTGAGATTGCAAAGGCAATATATGTCAAACAAAATTGTTGAACACATGACACGACATGCCACACACCAATCTAATGGTGGAGTGCTTAGGCATCTTGTGATGGTGAGGCTTGGCAACATTTTAATTGGAGCCATCAATCTTTTGCCTTAGAGTTTCATAGTGTCACACTCAATTTATGTTCAGGTGGTTTCAATCCATTTGGGCCAAGAGCGAACCCGTATTTTGTTTGGTTGGTAATGCTCATTATTGATAACTTACCTCTGTGGATGTGCATGAAGTAATCATACATCTTTCGTAGTATGGTCATCCCGGGAAGGACAAATTTAGGACAAAACATTGATGTGTTCCTCTGACCATTGATAAATAAGTTAAAAGTTCTGTGGGACAAATGGGTGGTATTGTATAATGCGTTTAATCCCAAAAATTTTATTCTACGGATAACACTCATATGGACTATTAATGACATTCCTGCATATGGTGTGTTGTCCAGGTGGAGCAGTTTTGGACATTTATCGTGTCCATATTGCATGGAACATGAAAAAAGTTTCATCTTGGAGTACGGGAGGAAGCCTTGTTTTTTTTATTGTCATTGACAAAATCATCCTTTTTTAGCTTTAAAATTAATATAGTTTTGATTATGATAAAATGATCATATTTGCTTGAACATTATTTGAGTGATACTTGACAGGTTCTTGAAATGATTTAACTCACGTACATTTGTTTTTATATAGTTACAAGCTTGATTCTTGAAGTAATTGAACTATATCTATAAGCTTGTGTGACTTAGGTATATGAATGCTTAAGATTCCCATTCATTAAAGTTTGATTTAAAGATTAAAGGAAAATCTAGATGCACTCATTAAGGGGAAGTTTTGAATATCCTTTTTAATGATGACAAAAAAAGAAAGAAGGAAGACTACGTTAAATATAGTTTGATAGGTCTGTATGTTTAATTTATGTGTGTGATGCTTAATTATAATTTTGTTGAATATTATGTGCTAGCTATTATGGATATTCAAAATATTTTGCTTAGCTACTGTGGATATTGTATATCTTGTTTAGTTGCTGAGGATATCATAAATATTTTATTGCAAATCTTTTAAAAAAAAAAGATGCATTAACTAAGGGGGAGCAATCTTGATTATGCACAAAGATTTGAAGCATTCATATTGAACATAAACATTGCACTCTTAATCTAGGAGTGTTTCGTAACTATCAAAAATAAGAGAAAGATAATGTTGACTTCATATGTTTTTGATCATAATAAAACATTTTCAGTCATTTATGTTTGATTATATTATTTATGTGTGCAGGAGAAAGCTTAAATTTATTAATGAATTTGGTATTTGAAAGCAAGTTAAGATGCTGGTTCAGTTGCAAAATGGGTTAATTAGTTAAACAAGCAAATAAAAGAGGGCTTTAATGAAAATAGATTAGTCTTAACTGATTGACACAATCCTCAATCAATTAAAGCAATTCTAGGCGCTACACTAAAGATAGACAAAAAGGTCTTAACTGGTTAACACAATGTTTAATTAGTTAAGTGGGTATTGGATGCAAAACAGAAGCTTTTTAATTAATTAAAGGAAAGAAGTTAACTAGTTAAAGGTCAAAGTTAAAGTATCAAGAAGCGCCAAAATTCACATTCAAAATATTATTGACCGTCCAAGACACCAAACCAAAAGATTTAAAGTTGAAAAATTCTCAATTGGTTGAAGCCCATTTTAATCAGTTAAGGATGAATAGAGAAAAACTTCAATCAGTTAAAAGGAGAATTAATCAGTTGAAAGGTGTCACGACCCGGAACTCCCCATCGAGCCCGTGACAACTGCCGCGAAGCCTCGACAAACATTCTTCACCCCGAATGTCGATCGAAACCTCGCAAGGCTCTTGTATCAGCTTTCGCACTTCCCCGGTGAGCAATAGTTATCAAATAATCAAAATACGAAGGATTACAAATTATTTCCAAATCATAACATAACATTTTTTTTTTTGCTCACAGGGGCATTTTCGTCATTTTTGTCAAAAACCTCAAAACTTGCTAAAAATGTAGTAGGTAAGCCGAAAATATATATTTAATGATTTAAAAAAAAATTAAGTATCTAAAACGTTTATTTGAAGTGAAAATTTGACCATTTGAATATAATAAAAATAATTCTAATAAAATAAAACTTATTTT